>NW_024582332.1:0-118530 GCF_903992535.2 Arvicola amphibius
CAGGTCACATCCCAGAGAGCAGGTTGACCAGTAGCTCATCAGCACCATGGTCATCAGGAAAGCACAGGGTCTGGCCATTTTGGATGTTGCAGATGCTGTTGGTCCTCTGGGCTGTTGGTCCTGAACCTTCCCGTCTAGGTTCTCTGAAGACCCTGCTGTGTGCATGTGTCTTAAATAAGAGAAAGCTCTACTTTCCATTTTATGAATGCCCTCCCCTTTCTTTCCAATTCTCTTTTCCCTTCTTACATTCATTCTGTGATCAGGTCTGGGCATTTTTCTCAACCATTTTGGTTTTCATTATTGCTTTCACTTTCACTGCTCATTTTAACAAAGTTAATTAACAAGTTTCTACTAAATGAAGACATTAACTTTACAGTATAGATATCCATATATAAATGAAATTTAGTTATATAACATAAAGATGAAAAGAATTCATAATTGTACTTAAAATCTATTGAATGCTCTGTTTCAACGTTTCTTCAGCACATGCTTGAGTACCTCGTGGGTTTCTCAGCCCCCATGTGAAATCCAGGCACAGAAGCACAAAACTGTAATCCGAAACACGGGAGAAGAAGCAGAAAGGACTCTAGTGCTTCAGCAAATCCAACTACAGCTTAAATGAGAGAACCCGTCAGAGGAAAGCAAGCAGGGCATGATTGAAGTAAGAACTGGCCATTGACTTCTGGCTTATCATACATGAACACTCACATCAAATGCAAACAGACAAAAGCAATAAAGAAATCAAAAGTGATTGAGAAGGAAGGCCCAGACAGGAGCAAAGAATGAATGCAAGAAAAACAAGAGAATTGGGAAGCAAGTTATTGGCATTAAAAATGGAAATTAGTGTTTCTCCTTTTTAAGACACATGCACACAGGATGGCCTTGACAGAAACTGAGAAGGGGTAAGTCACGACAACAGCCCAGAGGACCAGCAGAAGCTGCAACATCCACAATGGCTAGACCCTGTGTTTCCTGATTGACCCTGGTGCTTATAAACTACTGGTCAACCTGCTCTCTGGGATGTGACCTGCCTCAGACTCATAACCTCAGCAACAAGGGAGCCTTGACACTCCTGGCACAAATGAGGAGACTCTCCCCTCTCTCCTGTCTAAAGGACAGAAAGGACTTTGCATTCCCTCTGGAGAAGGTGGATGCCCAGCAGATCCAGAAGGCCCCAAGCCATCCCTGTCCTGCAGGAGCTGACCCAGCAGGTCCTGTTCCTCTTCAGCTCAGAGGACTCATATTTTGCTTGGAAGACAACCCTCCTAGACACATTCTGTACTGGCCTCACCCAGCAGCTCAATGACCTCCAAGCCTGATGTAGCAGGTGGTGGTACAGGAACCTCCCTGAATAAAGGTATTTATATTTTTATTCACATCAGAAGCAAAATTACAGTTTTGAAGTAGCAAAAAAATTATGGTTGAG
Organism: Arvicola amphibius; assembly: GCF_903992535.2. Taxonomy (NCBI): domain Eukaryota; kingdom Metazoa; phylum Chordata; class Mammalia; order Rodentia; family Cricetidae; genus Arvicola; species Arvicola amphibius. The sequence goes on from NW_024582332.1 coordinate 1,427, forward strand.
GTTTACCACAAGTTAAGGAACTGTGTTAAAATATCGTTACATAAGGAAGCTTGGAAACCACAGAGCTATATAGTGTGGTCCAGGACACCCAGTGCTATATGGATTTTCTTAGCTTCAAAAATAAAAAAAAGAACTAATTAATTTGAGGCTTTAAAGATTGATCCATTTATTCAAGTGTAAATATAAATACATTTTTATCTTAGCATTTTAAATATCTCAGATGAGGCACACTAAAAATTAATGAAAATATATAAATAAAGTCTGAGTCTAAAGACATCTGGGGTGACAATTAGCCTTAAATCGAACACCAAATTTGTTGTGAAAGCATTCTACTATATGGAGACTTTGAAATTAAGCAGAAAAGTAGATCATTTTCTTTACACTACTGTAACCTTACAGTGAAAACACATACTTGTAGTCTACATACTCACTAAGATAAAAGTGTGATGAGGGATGACGGTGAGTATGGGTACGATTAAATCAAACCATGTACACAAGTCAGGACTAAAAGAATGTCAGGAGTGGAGAAGTCGATCTCCTCCTTGCATCTTTAAGGTCATTTGTGAACGATTTTAAAATGGGTTGCACAGTCCAAAAATAGTGCGTTCAGTAACCACAAAGATAAGCTTTTACGAAGAAGATAACACAGGAAACTGCGAGGAATCATGGGGTTCCAAAGGTTCGTTTTTATACACATTTCTAATTGTATTGGCTCCAAGGGATTTTTTTTCTTGAGGCTAGTATGAATGAGTTGATTGCCAGATTCCTCTTCTGGAAGGTTTTACTGTGTGCTCTACCTTTTATGCTGTGCTTTCATGCCTTCACTAATATTAACTTCCCTAAATGTTTAAATTCCTTGATGTTGAGAGTAGAATTCTAGATCCCAGAGTCAGGCTGGCCAGAGGCTGGTAATGTCAGGGGTATAATAGATTAAAGGGGAGTAGGTCACAATCTGACAGGAGCGAGACATTCTGACTTACTGCTGCACTGTGAGATACTGTCCATACAGAAGCATGAGATTAGTAGGAGAAATGCAAAGACAGGATTTCTCAAGCAATGATTGAGAAGTATTCGATGGGTTTATCTATTTGTCTGAGAATATACATCATTCCATGCACCCACAGTAGTTTGTATCCTGATCATGTATGTAATATTTACACCAGAATGTTAAAATAAATATTAAAAATTTTGAAAAGAGGTAAAGAATGAAGAGACCAAATCAGGTCAAATTAGTAAAATTTATAGAAAATGCAAATACATACCAAATTATAACCAAAAAAATGCTACATTACACAAACAGTTAATGAATAAATGAGTGAATAGAAATTAAACAATTAAATAAATAATTACATAAATAGATGTGGTGGGTGAAGAGCAAAGTGTCTTTAAAGAGAGATAGAAGCACTGTTCATTGCTGATGGAAACATGTAGACATGTTGAGTTCATGGCAAATGAGTGAGATCTGTGTGACTCCAGAGTCTGATCAGAGAGGTGCAGGGTCCAAGTCCAGGAGAGTCCCCTCCACTTTGGCTCAGGACCTTACTCTTTCTTCTCACTCAATCTGCCAGCAAATTGGCTGAGGAAGACAGGGCTCTCCAGACTTCTGCTCTGACCACCTCCCAGGCACAGGGGCTGTGTTTCTTCCCTCTCAGGTAGGCAGTGATCCTGTGGAAGTATTTCCTCACAGCCACCATGGAGTCTTCCTGGCTCAGGGGAGGTTCCTGCACCCCCACCTGCTGCATCACACAGGCCTGCAGGTCCCTGAGCTTCTGGTGGAGGCCAGTGCAGAATGTGTCTAGGAGGGTTGTCTCCCAAGCAGCAGATGAGTCCTTTGAGCTGAAGAGGATCAGTACCTGCTGGGTCAGCTCCTGCAGGACAGGGATGGCTTGAGCCTTCTGGATCTGCTGGGCATCCACCTTCTCCAGAGGGAATGCAAAGTCCTTTCTGTCCTTGAGCAGGGACAGAGGGGAGAGTCTCCTCATTTGTGCCAGGAGTGTCAAGGCTCCCTTGTTGCTGAGGTTATGAGTCTGAGGCAGGTCACACCCCAGAGAGCAGGTAGTCCAGTAGCTCATCAGCACCAGGGCCATCAGGAAAGCCCAGGGTCTGGCCATTGTGGATGTTGCAGATGCTGTTGGTCCTCTGGGCTGTTGGTCCTGAACCTTCCCATCTAGGTTCTCTGAAGACCCTGCTGTGTGCATGTGTCTTAAATAAGAGAAAGCTCTACTTTCCATTTTATGAATGTCCTCCCTTTTCTTCCCACATCCTTTTCACTTTCTTTAAGTCATCCTCTGCTTGTGCCTGTCCTCTTTTTAGACCTTTTTGTTTCCCTTCTGTTTGCATTTTCACTTATCCCCCCGACATAGTTTCTTTAGAGTTTATTCCTGAAATTGTCCTGGACAATTTTATAGCACAGATATTCCTTACAGGTATGACATTACTCACATGTAAAAAAATTAAATCTTTTCTCTAATAATTGTATTGAAAAGTTACTGAATTTAATGCTTGCAAATGAACTTTGTGAGTCATGTTTACTTCTTTATATAGTTACTTAGATTGTATGTAAATTTTACTGCAAATTATTTTTTCTAAGTGCTACATTAATGTTTTAATATTTTCAATATTTGATGCAATGGCACGTTACAGTTAACATCTATATATGCTTAATTAAGTGCTAGAAATGGAGTCATATGCCCATGATTCGCATATATCCATGGGAGGCCTGTTCATTTCTGAGTAGAAAGGAGGAGGAGGAGTGGATACCGGGTGGTTTTGAAGGGCACTGGCAATGAGAAACTTGGAGGAGAGGAGTGAGGTGTGAAAGTGTAGTCTGGAGGGACAATAAATAAATAACTTGAAAAGTGGGATCATTTTTATTCTAGCTTTCTTAATTTAGTTTGATATTAATTTATATGAAAGATTAAATGTGGTTTCTAGTATATATTAGGTATTTTTTTAATGATTATCCACGGGTTCTTATTGCCCAATGGTAAAGAGCTTCCTGATGAAGGCTGGAAATTGATGTTGATCCTTTGAGCCAGTGGTGGGCGTGGAAACTGATTTCTGGATGTTGTCGCTCACTCCACGTACTTGTGCTGCAGGAAAATTTTTGGTTAACACACATACATGCATTCTCTCTCTCTTCTCGTGTGTGTGTGTGTGTCTCTCTCATCACACACACCCACACACACGCAAAAACCTAAACAACCTGTATGTATATATAAAGATGATAATGTATCAGCATATACGTGTTTGTCTTAAAAGTCTCAGCCTTATCTTTTGCACTGTTACATCTCTGTCCCTTATGATTTACGGGATGCTGTCTCGGGCATGTGGGTTCTTTAGCTGGTTCGTGCTCCAGAAGAGCTTTATTCAGAATGAGGAACAGGTGGGGGGTTTCTGTGCTGCTGCCATCGTGATTTATACAGTGAACGGAGCTTCTCTGATATTTCTCTCCCTCTCCACCCTTCTTATGAAGCAGTTTTGGAGGTCATGGGGTTGTTCTTTGCAGTTCCTTCAAAGTCAGGATCAGTGCAGACATCACCCACTCTCCATCATTACTGCCCTGTATGTTCTTCGACCAATAACAGTTACGCCTAATTGAGTGTAGTTTTTTTTTTTTTTTTTCTGGTGTGTATGCGTTTTAGAGAATCTGACGCCAGCTGCTGGTATTTCCCCAGGTGCCTGTGACGTATTCAGTGGTGTTCGAGTCTATTCACACTCCCTGCTGCACAGTGGCACAGTGTCCTCAGCCTTCTTCCTGTACCCACTCCCTGAGTGTGCCCACCATACCTTGATGACTTCAGTGCTCACACACAATGTGGCGTTTGCTTGGTTTTCAGGCATCATAAATCCTAAAAGGTCGTTGCTCTGATTTTAGTGGATTCAATAGCCAGGCTTTTGTTTACAGCAGTGACCACATTGCCATGGATCAGAGTAATTTTGAAAGTGGACCTAGATAGTCAATCCATTCCCAGACAAAACTTCAATGATTTCCTTCTCGACAACATCAGTCTTAACACCCCTACAGAAACAGGAAGCTGTAGGTAGCAGGACTGTAGAGGAGAAGAGCAATGGCCTTGGCGTCTCCGTGCCTGGTTTCTACATCACTCTACTCCTCACCGAGGACAAGCGCATCCCTCCGTCCTCCAGAGAACCTTCCTCTTGTAATAGATGCTGCTGTGCACAGACACGTACAAGTGGTCAATGGACAGAGAACAGGGACTGAGACATGGCCGTCTGGCTTTCCTGGATCCCGAGGTCAGCGGTCATTACACAAGAGGTCAGAGGAAGATGGCAATGCCCCAGAGGCAGTTGATGACTGCCGCAACTCAGTGGTATTGGCACAACTGGAGCAGTCGCCTGTACCTGCTGATAGCAACTGTGACTGCACGCACAAAGTTGAATATGATCAAGACAGACCAGACCCTTGTTTAAAGCAGGGAGGAGTAGGAAATCCCACCCCTAGCAGAGGGAACTCTTTACTAAAACTGATGGCTGTGGGGGAAGGAGATTCAGTTATCCTCAGTAATGGAGCCATGAGAGGTTGCACATCGTCCACACAAGGTGGCAGTGTCCCCGTGCACATTTGGCAGCAATAAGTGAACTCAAGGTTAAAACACAAATAATAAGGAATAAAATTGAGAGAACTAGCCTAGTAACTTTATAGTCATTTAACTTCCCTTGTTAGATTTGCTCCATGGGGTTGTTTTTTGAGGCTACTATGAATGGAGTTTTTCCTGAAAAGTTCATGTCATCTTGATTGCCAGCTAGGGTCGTGTGGGAAGAAGGAATCTTATTAGGGAAGATGTTCCTATAGAATCACCCTTGCAGACGAATCTCTAAGCTATTTTATTAACTGATGACTGTCTATAGAACCATCCATCCCACTGCCAGGTGATCTCACCCCTGGACATGTGATTCTGTATGCATAGAAAGCACGTTGAGCAGCTGTGAGTCATCAAAGCAGTAGCCAGTGCTCCTCTGTGACTTCCATACCAGCACCTGCCTTCAACTTCCTGCCATGTTCTCAGTAGTGGAACTGCTGTGGATTTTTAAATGAAAACAAACCCTTTCCACCCACATGTTGCTTTAGGTCATAATACTTTATCACAGCAATAGAAGCCTACTCCAAGACAGGGCTGATGCCCATAATTTCAGTATTTCTCAGCGGTTACAGGAAGAGTCCTCATTAGTTGTGTGCTATATTTTATTTTGACTTTATGATTGATGGAGGAGAGTTATCTGTCTATGTTTCTTTCATTGGTTAATTAATAAAGAAAAACTGCCTTGGCCCTTTAAGAGAACAGAAAATTAGGTAGGTGGAGTAGACAGAACAGAATTGTGGGAACAAGGAAGTAGAGTGAGAGAGATGCTTCAGGCAGTCTCCATGGGAGTCTCATGCCATGCTGCTGCTCTCCGAGATGGACGCAGGTTAAGATCTCTCCTGGTAAGCCACAACTCGTGGTGCTACCCAGATTACTAAATATGGGTTAAAGCAAGATATGAGAATTAGTCAATAAGAGGCTGAAACTATGGGCCAGGCAGTGTTTTAAAAGAATACAGTTTCCGTGTAATTATTTTGGGTAAAGCTAGCCGGAGCCGGGTGGCAGGACGCAGCCCCCGCCGATTCACACTACAGATTGGCGCCCAACGTGGGGCTCGAACCCACGACCCTGAGATTAAGAGTCTCATGCTCTACCGACTGAGCATATGGGTTAAAGCAAGATATGAGAATTAGTCATAAGAGGCTGAAACTATGGGCCAGGCAGTTTTTAAAAGAATACAGTTTCCGTGTAATTATTTTGGGTAAAGCTAGCCGGAGCCGGGTGGCAGGAAGCAGCCCCACCGCTTCACACTACAGATTGGTGCTCCAACGTGGTGACTAAATCCACTTAAAAACCTTGCCCGCTTGGGATCGGAAAGAAATTACTCTGAGACCATGCCAATGGCTCACTGCTCCCTGCCTGCACCTGGGCAGATGGCGGAATCAGGCTTAGGCGAGCGGGACAGCATTTGCGGATTCCTGCCGCCATAGAGAGAGAGGTGTTTTCAGTCTGCGCAGTGCTCTGCGCATCTGATTTGGCTGTAACTTGGATTAAAAGAGTTTCTGTGCTGCACGCTCAGTATCAAATTAAACTGCTGAGTGCGGCTCCAATGTCGACTGCTGTGTGCCTGGAACTGTGTGCGGCTCAGGGGCACCAAATGACTGAGGCAGGAGAGGCTTTGGCTCTGCTCCGCCATGCTGAACTGTGCTGATCTCAGGCAGGAACTATCTATTGTAATTACCATGATAACAGCGCAGTTAAGGTTTAGACTTGGCTGGAAACAGGCGGTACCATATTACCTCTACATGGCGCAACTTAAGTTTTAAGAAGTGGTTAACATTTTAAGAAGTGCTCCTGGATATTAAAAATTGCAGATTCACAACAGGACAGATTCAGACATAAAAGACTTTTAAATGAGTCACAGTGTTGGATGAATGTATGTAGGCTTGAGAGAGAGAGAGAAGAAAATATAAAAAATAAAGTTAATGCTTGAAAAAAGGGGTAAAGTCTTTAAAGAGACAGAATAAAGTAAAGTGATAGAATGAAAATAAGCCGCATAAAAATGGAAAATTCACAGAGAGTCTGGATTATGTATTTTGTTGTGTTTTCTTTGATTTTTTTGACTGTAAAGGAGCTAAGTACAGAGAGACATTTCATTATATGGGCTGCCAGTCTAGACCAAAATGGACATCTTAACGGTATGACTTCAGGATTTGGATCTAAGAACATGATGCTTTGGAAAAGAGTTTCTTCTTTTGTTTTCACAGAGGACGAGACTCTGTGGATTGCTTCTATTCCAATATGGTATGATAGACCACGCCCTCCTGAAAGGTTGCTGTGAACATCTTCAAAAATTACTTCACTCAACTGCCAACTGAGAGGAACCTACACAGGTTACACCATGAAAGACCTAAATAACAGCGCCCCCATTCAGCAGGAAGCAGTTTGGAGAAAAAAACTGCGCCCATTTTCCCAAATATTGTTTATAAATGTTCTTTTACATTTAAAGGGGGAGATGATATAGATATGAATTTGCATTGGTATAGATTTTAAGGTCAATTTTGTTATATGTATATGTATTTCTGATCTTGATTAAGCTATTGTGATTGTAGTTCATTTTAAAAATTGTAATGTATAATTAGGAAATATAGGTTGTTAATGGATAATCATCGATTAATAGTCAAGCTTGTAGTCATGTTAGTCATTTTCTAGATGTGCATAGATATATTTCAGATAGGCATTCTTCATATCTTTCAAAGACTGCAGAATATGGCATTTAATGTTTTAATAACTTAGGGTTTTTCATGACAATGAGACACGTCTGCTCCTGGCAGCACCAATCTACTTCAAGAGGAAGATGGGCATCGAAGAGGCTACTTATGGAGTTTGTTAGCCATTTGGGCAAGAAACTCCTCTTGCCTGGACTGTTGCATAGACTGGACCAAAGAACCCGCAGAGAGAGGACTGCTGAACTTGCCTAAAGGTGAGATGGTCTTTCGGGGTTCCTGATTCATGAAAGAGTCTGCGAGACATTCTGCAGGACACAGCAGAAAGTGACTGAACTGTCTTTGGAATTTCCTGCTTCATGAAAAAGTCTGCTGGACACTATGGGCCTGAAGGCTGAAGATGGATGCCCCAACGGTACAGAGGAACTTTGGGTGACTGTCTAGGCAGCGAGTTGTCTCTGTCATTTCTAGAGTTTTATAAGTTACTTATTTCTTGTTTACTTAGGTAATATTATATCCTTCTGGAGTCTTTGATGGAGTTGAAGAATAAATAGATAGTTATAGCTTTCCTTAGTTATGATAAAAGATAAAATAGATTTAAATATTGTAACTGTAATACTTGCTTGATAACTGTTTGTTATATGTAATTTGCTATGTTAAAGTTGAAGCCTTTCTTTGTTTAAACAGAAAAAGGGGAAATGATGGAGGAGAGTTATCTGTCTATGTTTCTTTCATTGGTTAATTAATAAAGAAAACTGCCTTGGCCCTTTAAGAGCAGAAAATTAGGTAGGTGGAGTAGACAGAACAGAATTGTGGGAACAAGGAAGTAGAGTGAGAGAGATGCTTCAGGCAGTCTCCATGGGAGTCTCCATGCTGCTCTCCGAGATGGACGCAGGTTAAGATCTCTCCTGGTAAGCCACAACTCGTGGTGCTACCCAGATTACTAAATATGGGTTAAAGCAAGATATGAGAATTAGTCAATAAGAGGCTGAAACTATGGGCCAGGCAGTGTTTTAAAAGAATACAGTTTTGTGTAATTATTTTGGGTAAAGCTAGCCGGAGCCGGGTGGCAGGACGCAGCCCCCGCCGATTCACACTACATATGATCTTACTCATATTTGTATAGAAATGAGTTTATCTGGTAGAAGTGAGAGTCAAATGTTAGTTATCAGAGGACAGAGAAATCAGAGGGAAGTACAGTCTAGGAAGAGTTGGTCAAGAGGACAAAGGCACAGCGTAACACAAGCAACATGTTCTGACATCCTTCTGCAATGCTGCTGGCTACACATATGAGGAGTGATGAATAATAGAGAGAAGGAAGATTTTTCCCATTGATAAACTAAGACTATATGATGATTGTATGCACTCACCTCTTACGTTTATGCAGTGCACATTGCTTTCAGTATTATTTCTTACTGAGTCCAGATAGGTAATATTGATGGTGACCCAATGAGTTTAAAACCATCAAAAGCTCTTTCAAAGATCTAATGGCTGACAAATAAGAACAAACATGTATAGTAAAAATTTATTGACTAGAGGAAATAAATTAACAATATTGGTTTGATACATTAAAGAAAATAGAAAATTCATAATATTATAAGGTAAATAAAATTATGTAAATAGTAAAACAGGAAAAACAATATAAATAAATAAAACATTTGAATAAAAAACAAATGCCCTTACAAATAAATATAATAGAACCTAACATTATGCAAAATATGCAGGCAAACATAATCATTGATGTCAAAGTAAAAGATCTTGGGAAAGGCAAAATCTGCCAAGTGAGGTTCAGGGTCCTAGTCCAGGAGAGTCTCCAACACTTTGGCTCAGGACTTACTCCTTGTCCTAATCTTGCCAGCAACTTGGCTGAGGAAGACAGGGCTCTCCAGACTTCTGCTCTGACCACCTCCCAGGCACAGGGGCTGTGTTTCTTCTCTCTCAGGTAGGCAGTGATCCTGTGGAAGTATTTCCTCACAGCCACCATGGAGTCTTCCTGGCTCAGGGGAGGTTCCTGCACCCCCACTGCTGCATCACACAGGCCTGCAGGTCCCTGAGCTGCTGGTGGAGGCCAGTGCAGAATGTGTCTAGGAGGGTTGTCTCCCAAGCAGCAGATGAGTCCTTTGAGCTGAAGAGGATCAGGACCTCCTGGGTCAGCTCCTGCAGGAAAGGGCATCCACCTTCTCCAAAGGGAATGCAAAGTCCTTTCTGTCCTTGAGGCAGGAGAGAGGGGAGAGTCTCCTCATTTGTGCCAGGAGTGTCAAGGCTCCCTTGTTGCTGAGGTTATGAGTCTGAGGCAGGTCACATCCCAGAGAGCAGGTTGACCAGTACAGGAGCTCATCACTCCCAGGGCCATCAGGAAAGCACTGGGTCTGGCCATTGTGGATGTTGCAGATGTTGCTGGTCCTGAACCTTCCCCTGTAGGTTCTCCGAAGATCATCCTTGTGCATCTGTCTTAAGTAGGGCAAACACTAGTTTCCACTTTCTGAATGCCCTCCCCTTCTCCACAATTCTTTTCACTTTTCTTCATTAATTCTCAGCGGTGTCTTGGCATTTTTCTCAACCATTTTTATTTTCATTACTGTTTTCTCTTTCATTGCTCTCCTAAACAAATCTGTATCAGAGGTTTTCTTGCCCTGAGTAAAATTGTCATTAACTGTTAACCACACATATGCATTCAACTTTTGATATTTACACACGTAATTCAATGATAAATTTCTTCTAAAACTTGTAAAAAAAAGATATTGAAATTCAGTTTGTAATTAAATTTTCTGTTGTTATTTATATCAAATACATACTTTTAAATTATAATTTAAGGTATGATGCAAATTTGCTGTTTCTAAATTTATCATATTAATGTAATGAGACACTGTTTTTCTAATGTTTAAAAGAAAAAAATACTTTTTCAAATTGCCCTTATTAACTTTAATACTGATTTATATGTATGCTTGATTTAATAATCACTGTATATTGGCTATTTATTCAATGATTGCCATGCCATCATGAGGTTTTAATATGTGAGGGTTTGCTGTCAAGTTTCATGAGCTGAGTTTGATTCCTGGAACCCATGGTTGAAGCAGAGATCTGAGTCCTGTATTTTGTCCTCTGAACACCATATTCATAGTGGACAATCTTGAGGCTGCTCACACACACACACACCACATACACTCAAACACACATATACATACACACTCCCACACTACATACACACAAACATGCACACTCCACACTAACACACACACAGACACACACACACACTCCAGCATATCTGCATATAGACACACTGCATTACACACAAAAATGCCCATTCACATAAGCACACACACACATATATGCACACCCTCCCCCCACATAAGTATACATCCCTCCCACGAAAATGCACTAACATGCACATTTACACATTCTCACATGTACAAGCCCCCCACACTCAAACACACACATACATTTCCACACATATGTACACACTTGTGCACACACTCACATGGTGAACAAACATCTACACTTACATACATGCTCTCTCTCCCCCCCTCACACACACACACCTAAAACAGTGCTCGTGCATACACACACTATAAACAATGCTGTGCAGACACACCACACCTATAAACAATGCTTGTGCACACACACACACACACACACACACACACAGTCATAATAAGAGTAATAAGAAGTAAATACCTCAAAACTAAGATTCCTGTGAGGGATTTTTCTTGAGTTGAAGTGGGAAGCGCCACTTCTTAACAAGACTTTGGAGGGGAAGGCACACCTTTTATCTGGATCTTTGAGGTGGGACCACTCACCTTTAACCCAGATCCTTTGAGATAGGAAGACCCACCTCTATGCTGAGGCACACCTTCTGCTGGAATCCCATAGAGGACATGAAAGAAGAAAGCTTTTGAACTTTGCCTGCTTGCTCTCACCTTGATCGCAAGCCCATTCCTTCACTGACATTAGAACCCACTTCTTCTGGACCCCAGCATGTTAGGAAGACCATGTAAGATGTCCAGCCTCACGGGGTGAATAAATCCATAAAGGTAAGGATCTGAAGTGTGACAAATGAAAGTTTTTGTTTTGAGATGGTATTACTCTTATTACTCCTCTGTATTATCGGGAGGTGTGTGAGCATTGTGAATAGATGTGTGTGTATGTGTGTGGCAGAGAGCATGTCTGTGTGCGTGTGTCCACAGGTGTGTGTGCACCACTGTGTGTGTGTGTGAATTGATGTTTGTGTTTGAGTGTGTGGGTATGTGTTTACATGTGTGAAGGTATAAAGTGTAGGTGAGTGCATTGTCTGGAGGAAATGTGTGCTTATGTGAGTGTGTTTATGTAACAGTGTGAGGGTCTTTGTGTGTGTGCATGCATTGTGTGCGTGTGTAGACACAAGCTCTTGCCATGTGTAAATGTGCTCATTGGAGTCTGACTTACGAGAGTTTGTTTCTCCGTTTCAACCCTGGACTCAGCGCATCAAGACTTGAACAGCAAGTCTTTTCACCTAGATACCTCATGATGGCATGGCAATTATTGGAAGAAAAGTCAAGATACACTAATGATGTAATGAACATCTTATGTAAATCAATATTAGAGTTAATGGAGGCAATTTGAAGTGTACCATTACATTGATACTTTTAATTTAGAAATAATTTGCATCACACCTTACATATGATTTAAGTATTTATTTAAATAATAGAAATAAAACACAATGTAAGATCAATTTAAATAACTTAAATAAAATTTTGGGAGAAACTTTATCTTTAAAATAGATAAAATAGTGTAAGTTTCAAAAGGAATGGTCATCTGTGGTGTAATGGCTAATGACAACTCCACTGACAAACAGAAAAGTGCTGAAAACAGCAGCTTTCTGAGGGCAGCGTGTGAAAGAGGAAGCAAAGATGACAAAAAATGGTTTAGAAAAAAAATGTCTAGACAAAAGCAGAGGATGAGCTCAAGAAAGTGAAAAGACAATTGGAAAGTAAGGGGCGGGCATTCAGAAAACGAAACCAAGGCTACACGATTTTAAGACGAAGGCAGGAATGATGGTCTTCAGAGAACCTAGAGGAGAAGGTCAGAACCACACAGCCCACAGGACCAGCAGCATCTACAACATCCACAATGGCCAGACCCTGTGACTTCCTGATGGTCCTGGTGCTGATGAGCTGCTGGTCAACCTGCTCTCTGGGATGTGACCTGAGTCAGACTGACAAAATCATGAACGAGACTCTCTCGATACTCCTGGCACAAAAGAAGCAATTCTCTCTTCCCTGTTGGAAGGAGACAAAGAACTTTCTCTGTCCCCTGGAGGAGATGGATGCCCAGCAGATCCAGAAGCCTCAAGTGATCCAGGTACTGGATGACATGACCCAGCAGAGCCTGACGCTCTTCTGCCTAAATAAGGCATCTGCTGCATGGGAGACAACACTCCTAGAGACATTCTGTAATGGCCTTTACGATCAGCTCAGGGAGCTGCAGTCCTGTCGGATGCAGCACGTGGGGATGCAGGAAATCCCTGTGAAGAAATATTTCGAGAGGATCACTGCCTACCTGAGGAAGAAGAAACACAGCCCCTGTGCTTGGATGGTGGTCAGAGCAGAAGTCTGGAGAGCCTGGTCTTTCTCAGCCAACTTGCGAAAAAGTTTGAACAAGGAGAATGAGTAAGTCCTGAGGAGTCTCCTGGGACCGGACACTGTATCTCACTGTTTAAGTTCTCCACTAAAGACTCTTGTTCATTTTGGCATGAATTCAATCAACCTGCCTAGTTTCAGCAGAACAGAGACAATTTGGGTCTACATATGAAAGCATGTGTTCCTTCATCCTATTGGTGTATCCGTGTATGCATGTATTTACTCATTTTATTATTTATATAATTTAAGTTATTTAAATTCAATCTTAAAGTTTTATATTTTCTTTAATGTAGCAAACCATCCTGTGCGATTAAATTATTTTGTTTTCTATTAAATTTTGCTGCATAGAACATTTTTTAATTTGTTAATTCTGTTATTTTCCAATTTTCTCAGTACTTTTAAGTGGATACTCTACACCATACAAATTATACAAATGAACACAAGGTCAAAAAATTGAGCAGGATCCATGTGTGCACAGCATAGTGTTTAGACAAACCCTGCATCTGTCCCTCTAATTTCTCCAGGATGTAGTATTCTCTGTGTGTACAGTCAGCATGCTGTCCAGAATCTTGTTCCTGTCACATTGTGACTTGGTCCTCTTTGATGTAATGTTCACCAGAGTAATCCTCCCTCTGACCTCCCTGACCTCTGGTACCTTTCATCCACTCTCAACTTCTGTGAGTTTTGGGTTCTAAATATGAGTGAGATCATGTGCAGTGATATAAAATAGATCACAAAAAATGATCAACTTGCCTGAATACCACAGCAAACATACCAAGAAGTCAGTAAATCAACTCCATTCATAATGGTCTCAAAAATATACCTGCAATAAATCCCACCACGGAAGTGAAATGCCTCTGAAATTAATCCTCCCTCTCCATTTCATGGTTTTTTTCTCCTCTTTCTTCTCCTCCTCCTTTTCATCCTTCTTCTCTGTCTTAGTGCTTCTAGTTGTGCACAGGGGTATCTCCTGGAACCTTAGATAACCCTCTTAGAGTCCCCACCCCTAAGGACAATGAATCTCCTCTCAGAAGCCACCAGTTGCCTTAGTTCCTCGGCTACAAGCGGAATTTCCTGTGTTTTCCAAGCTGGGATGTTGTCTGGCTTGGTCTTGTTCATTCAGTCACAGCCACTGTCAGTTCATTTGTGCAGATACCGTGCTGGTCCAAGAACACTGCTTTGCTGTGGTTATGCACGGCCTCTGGATCTTGCAATCCTTCTGCTCCCTCTTCTGCAATGATCAGGACCAGGAAGTCAGCCCTTTATTTCTGCTCCGTAACCACTTGTGGGTTTCTGTGTTCATTGCCATAGGAGGCTCCTGTGGTAGGGGTAGTAATCCCGCAGTAACAGTCTCTTAGACATGTAGCTGTAATTTGAAATCAGGTATGGTGACACTACCAATACAGTACTACTTTACTCTTTGGTATCTTCATGGGAGAAATAAAATTTGGTAACTTCTGGGAGAAATAAAATTATTTTCATTGGATTGTGTGATGGTTTAGATAGGAATGGCCCCATGATCATGGGTTTGAATGAGGATTGGCCAATTAGGAGGTGCAGCCTTGTTGGAGTAGGCATGGCCTTCTTGTTGGAAGTGTGTCACTGTGAGTTGGGCTTTGAGGTCTTCTATGCTAAGACTAGGTCTAGTGTGAGAGACTCCTTCTGCTGCCTCTGGAACAACATGTAGAACTTTTGCTCATTCCCTAGTAGTGTGTCTGCCTCCATGCTGCCATGTTTCCCACCAGGAGGATAATGGACTACACCTCTGAAACGTTAAGCCACCCCCAATTAAATGTTTTCCTTTATAAGCGTTGGTGTGGTCATGGTGTCTCTTCACAGCAATAGAAACCCCAACTAAGACAGACTGCATTGAACATGAAGATCCCTTGGACATATAGAAACTTTCATAACAACATTATTGTATTTAATCAACATAGATCTTTCCCACTGAAATTAGTAGCTAATGTTGCTGCTACTGCTGCCACACTTGGATGATTCGCCAGCTCCATTCTTCAGCTTTCATTTCCAGAGACATCACGTTTTTTGGTTCACTGCCACAAAACAGCATCAGCGTTTCTTTCTAGGAGAAGTAGAAAAGAGAAAGAAAGCAGATACGGAGGACTTCTACAATCCAAATGAACATCTTAAGGACAGAAGACTTAATGGAAAAGTATAGACAGTTGAACACTTTAAAGCCACTGCTGTCTCTTAAAATAGCCTAAACATCTCTATAATGAGACACATTGGAACTGAAGATCACATCACGGAAATCAATACTCAATAAGGAATTGATGGCTTACAATTACTTTATATAGGGATCAGTGTCCTAGATCAACATTGAAAGTGGCAGTACATCTAAACACTATGCATTACACACGATGCACTGCTTAACAGCCAGCACATACTATATATAATATTACACATACGTGTAGACACAAGCTTTCTTTCTGACACACTGCCAGTACCCTCCTGCTTTCCAGACCCCATTTTTCAGCCTCATAGCCCCGGTTTCCTTCCTCCCTGATGTGGAAAGCCCCAGTGTGTGCTCCTCATTCTCTCCTCATTAACCAACTCGTTCAGTATACAACCGATATCTCTTACATCTGGATTTCCGGTGATTCCTTTCTTACTGAAAAAGCCATAACTCAGGTGAAACAAAAAGCAAAACAACTCGAGGTTTGTAAAAAGTTCTCGAGTGAGGGATTGTCTCACATATGTGGAACTGAGAGTGTTCTTCTCATGACCTAATGATGTCTATGGGCTGAGGCGAGGACAGGAGAGAGAGAGAGAGATGAGAGAGAAGAAGATGAGAGAGATGAGAGAGAGATGCAGAACTAGAGAGAGAGGTGGGGGGTGGGGAAAGGAACTGAGCAACTCTGGGCCCTACAGAGATAACGATCGCCCCCCTTTTGGCAATTGCATCTAAGAAGTAACAAGCTTCACTATGGCAGTTTTCCGGAGATTTCTGTTCCTAGTAGAGTTTTCTCCTCGGGGTCAAATTGGGCTTTTCCTCAGAAGAATGGACATCTGTTTGGAAGATTTGATTCCTTCCACTTCTTATCTGAGGGGAGGGAGCATGCTCCCAGGTTCACACTGTCATGTCTTCTGGACAATGGACAGCTCACGTGCACACATAGTTAGAAGAGATTTTTTTTCCTTCTAACCTACTGGTAAAGGAAGTTCTCTGGAGGAGGAAGTTCTCGGAGAAGTAGCTGTTTACAAACCAGCTCCATGTCTGACCTCACATTGTTTTGAGCAGTATGTAAAGCATTTGGAATGCAGCTGAGCAAACCATGCCCCAAGCCAGGAAGGCTGTAGCTTAGTGTCAACCCATAGAAGAGCTCCTTCACCTGCTCTGTCTGCCTACTGAGACCGGCAACAATGGGCTTGGTAAATGCACTGACCTATGACTGTCTTGATGTGTGACTTCAAAAGTTCGGGTTTGCCTCTTCCACAATAGAACACATCACCTGGGTAACACAAATCTGTATTCTACACCCACGGTCACTCACAACTAGGTGTTAATCGGCGTGGAATAAGCTAGTTCTTATTTTTACTGGAGCAAGGTCTGTGTTTTGCAGGGGCACAGCTCAACAGCTCAGAGCATCTCAACCCATCAGCCCCTTTGCAGGACACATGGAGAGAGAAAGACAATTCCCATCTGTAGGTACAGATGCCAAGGAAATCTTAGAGGTTCATCAATTCCTTCTTAAGAGTAACTTGTCAGTTAAAAATTCCTCTCTGCTGACAGGGTCCTCCTCTTGATGCCGTGGCCAGGAGGAAGTTGTCACCTTCACTTTGGAATGCGGCCCATGCTCACATGAGCACTGCCCTGCTGGAGTCCTCACGGGAGCACAGGAATAGCTAAGGGACTTTTCGATATTACAGGGACAGGCAGGTGGAATGTGTATTGGGGATAACTGAGCAATACCAAGGCGAGCTGCAGAGTTTGAAATTAGAGAAGGCTCTGGCAGGGATTATGGTTATTGGAAGGAACTGGGCCGTGTGATTGTGCCGCATCTTTTAGATACAACTCTTTGTCTTCATTCCTTGGTGCTTATTTTAAGGTAATTTAAAGTAATTTTCATCATCTTTATGCCTATGTAATGGAATAAAATGCTATTAAGCAGCTCCATTCTATTACCTTGTCATGAACGTATGTATAGCCCTTTAGTTTTTCACATCTTAGACAGCTATATTTTTTTTTTTTAAGAGAATTGGGGAACCTAGAGGCAGGGCAGAAGGACTGAGATGTAACATGTTGTGAGCTACAAGACTGCTAAGCTATCTCTCCAGCATACCTGCCTGGACTCTATTCAACCTTCTCTGAGTTTGTGTAGCAACATCTGGTCCATGTGAGAACGGCCTTGGGAGGCAGGGAACATCACACAGCCCTCCACGAAGAGGACAGCCAGGGATGGCAATACCATGCATACTGGAGACAGCCAAGTCCGTCAAGCTTCCGGAGGGAGAGCGGTGAACTCCATAGCAATCCTCTGTGTCTGCCGATTCCTGAGTTGCAGTGGACCAACACCCAGTGTTGTAGAGCAAGACGTGGAAACACAGGAACAAGGGAGATGGTCCACTCCAACGATCTGGTCAGTAGCCTTGCCAAATCAGTGAGTGCGGGGAGGCAGGAACAATGCAGGCAAATTTCCACTTGTGCGCTGGTCAGAGAGTTTGGAGACTGACAGGCATAATTGCACCTCCTAACTCAGGAGGTGGTTGCCTGGCTCTTTTGAAATTAAGATAGTTCAGTGCTATCCTGATGGGTGGTCAGTATATGCAAATGAACTTCTGCTTCCCTTTTTTTTCTTTGGTTTTTCGAGACAGGGTTTCTCTGTGGCTTTGGAGCCTGTCCTGGAACTAGCTCTTGTAGACTAGGCTGGTCTCGAACTCACAGAGATCCGCCTGCCTCTGCCTCCCGAGTGAGTGCTGGGATTAAAGGCGTGCGCCACCACCGCCCGGCTTCTGCTCCTTCTATTGTAAACTATGAGGTCACTTACAGAAGGCTGGTCTTCAATATAAGTGACTTAGAGCACCTTAGCTACCTAGATGACAGAATGTTAACGATTTGAGTCTCAGAGCGATAAGGTCATTGATTGGGTGAGTTATCCTTTGCATCATGTTAATAACATTTTTTGTTATCTTCTCCCCCAGTGGGTTTTGTTTTTTACCATGGGTATAAAAGCTGTGGAAAAATAAATGTGTGTGATTTCAGGGTTGCATAATCTCTGGAATATCTTCCCAGTACTGTCTTATGGTTTCTGTCTTGTTATTCTATGCATCTTCATATTCAATATCGCAGTCATGGTACCTGCTTAGTGCCATATTCCCTAAGTAATGGGTCTTTGACACACATAGAAGGTGAGAATACAGTGTAGGGACCGAGCAAACTCTGTATATGTGTGTGGATGCAGATGGACAAGCTCGCATCTTATCAATGGCCATGTATTAATTTCATATCACTGTGTTTGTAGAAACCAAAATTGCGCAGGGCGATGGTGGTACACACCTTTAATCCCAGCACGTGGGAGGCAGAGGCACGCAAGATCTCCGTGGGTTTGAGGCCAACCTGGTTTACAGAGTGAGTTTCAGGACAGGTACCAAGGCTGCATAGAAACCCTGTCTCAAAAAAACCACAATAAATAATTAAATAAATAAATTAAAAAAAATAAAAATGGCATCCTTTTTCCCACAGAAGCTTTTAGCTTCATGAGGCCTCATTTAGTAACTGTTGGTCTTTGGACTTCTGCTTTCAGTGTCCTGTGCAGAACACTAAAAGTTCATGTGCCTATGAGTTCCAGCTTATCTCCCACTGTCTCCTTTATCACTTTCCGTGTACCCAGTCATATATCGAGGCCCTTGATCCTATGGAGTTGAGTTTACAGAATGATGAATATGGATCGATTTTCATTCTTCTCCATGTAACTATCCAGTTAGACTACCATCATTTGTGGAAGATGATTTCTTATTTCCAGTGTGTATTTTTGTATTCTTCATCAAAAGCAAGTTCCCAGAGCTGTATGACCTTCTGTCTGGATCTTCAGTTTTATTCCATTGATCCATCAGTCTGCTCCTGTTCCAGTCTGGAGAGGTTGCTATTGCTGCAGTTCTGCAGCAAACTGTGAGGCTGAGGACAGTGGTGCTTCCATGGGTTCTTTCATTATTGGTGTAGTTATTGTGTTTGTTTTGTGAATACTAAATAAATTTAATTTAAATTAACTGTGACATACTTGTGATATTGTTTTAGATTATATAAGCCCTACTGCCTTCAAATCTTTGCGTATTTGTACCTTGTATATATAGACAGTGGAGGCAAATGTCAGCCAATGTCTAGTTTTTACCTTCGTCTCTCTTCACCTCATTTTCTACGACAGGTTCTCTCACTTAAGTTAGGGTTCACCCTTGTAGTTAGATTGACTGTCCTTGGAATTTGTGATGGCTATTCTTGATTATCAACTTGACTACATCTGGAATTAACTGACCCCCTCCCCCCAAAAAACCCTGAAAGCACAGGCACAGGAGCACACTTGTGATGGATTTTTGCTTAATTTGGAGGTGTGAATATCCACTTATAATCAGGATCTTTAAGATGAATATTTGAAGTGGGAAGATACATCTTTAATTGAGATCTTTTGAGATGTGAAGACACAACTATAATCCGGACCATGCTTTCTGTTGGAAGCCTATGTAAGGACATGAGAGAAGGAAGCTTCTGTTTCTGTCTGCATTCTCTCATCTTATAGCAAGTGCGTTCCTTCACTGGCTTTAGAGCCTACTTCTTTAGATTCCTGCATATACTGAAGAACACTTAGGACATCCAGCATGTGGAGTGAACACCTGCTTAATTCTTGGACCTTCTATACATTGGTAACCACTTTTGGATTAGCTGGACCACAGTCTGTAAGTTGCTCTGATACTGCACACACACACACACACACACACACACACACACACACAGAGAGAGAGAGAGAGAGAGAGAGAGAGAGAGAGAGAGAGACAGAGAGAGACAGAGAGAGACAGAGAGAGAGAGAGAGAGATTTTTTCTATAAATTCTGTTACTCCAGAGAATCCTAAGTATTAAGGTCCATGTCTCCTCCCTAAGCACAAATGTTTGAAAAAGATTTGAAAGAAATAGTTAGAGACAGAAGTAGCTACAAGATTATGAACAAATATCATAAATAAAATGAGAAAATAGCCCATGCCATGAAAGAAGAACTCAGTGAAGAGATGCTATAAAGACAGAAATAGAAGTTTAAAATTGATGAGCTTTTACTGTGTAAGGAGAGAGCTTCAAAGCACACATGAGGTGCCTTCATCACAACTGAGACTTTTTAAAAAAAGACACTAGAATTATTATATTATTATTATTTGAGAAAATGAACAAACATCATAAAGCATGTGTTAAATGAATGAATGTAAAAATTCCTCTCATTTTAAGAATATTAACATACACATTCAGAGTATACCAAAGACACACAAAAAGGCATCTTCTCCTCCCATATAACAGGTGAGCTACCTGAAGCTCAGGACAAAAATCTTGTTAAACAGTTGAGAGAAGCACAACCCTGACATGGGCGATCCTACAAGCTCAACTCTACGTAACTACAAGGTTCCTCAGGATGAGCTTTCCAGGCCATCTGGGAAGAGGCAGACATGGAACGTGCTGAGGGGGGAACATTGAAATCCATCATGACTTCAGTCTACAAAGCTGTGTTTCTGGTAACGGAGGAGAAATGAACTTCCAGACAGAGACACAAATTAAGGCTCCGCTGTCACTAGACCAGCCCTGCGATACACGCTTAGCAGATCCGCACATTTCTTTCACCTTCCTAATACTTGAAATTCCAACTTCAGTCAAGTCACTTACATGGATTTCAACAAATACAGACACACAGACTTCTTGGATAAGGATTCCAAGACAGAGGCATCAAAAGACCATGGATATTGAGGGGATAAACAGGCACTAAAGGTCTATACAGCTAAGGAAACAATCACCAGGGTTGCTAGACACAGAGAGATGAGAGAACATGTTGCCAAAGAATCTGATAACAGTGTACCCTAAAAAGTAGAAGAAACTAATATTATCAACAGCATAAAAGCAAATACTCCATTAGATACAGTTTGGAGGTGAGAAAATAGTGACTCTAATGTTCGCTTACACAGAAGACCTTTTATATAATCTAAACAATATAACAATTATGTGCTGCATTTAATTAGACTAAACTTATACATAACTTACAAAATGAGGACTAAGTCTTTGAAGTTTGCAACCACACACAGTAGGAGATGTTGAGATGCTAGATAGATGCCTCTATCTGATTTGATACAAACATTGTTTGTAGGTACCGAACCATATTACAATGTCCTGTGCATAAGGATAAATATTAAATGCTGATAAAATGGTTTTAAAAATTGGTATAATTTTAATAGTACTCATGGCATAGCATTTGAGATCCTAAGCGTTTGGAAAACAAAGTTTAGATTTTACCTGTATAATGTGCTTTGGATATAAGATGTTACTCGAGATTTTCTGTGCTGGGGGTTAATAGTCATGAGAGCAGTGTTCACAGAGAATCTGAACCTCCATTACATCCTCAGAGAACAAACTGTATCAATGAAAATTTATTGCTTATTTCAGTGAGTGGAATATTAGTGTGGCTACACACACACACACACTCACACACATACACACATGCACAGGCATGCACATGTACACACACACTAATACACACACACTACCAGCACCACCACCAGCAGCAGGAATTGCAATCATTGGTATCTCTCAAAATCAATGGACTCAATTCCCCTAATTAAAGAAACACAGATGAAAGAATGGTTGGGAAAAGAGGATCCATCCTCCTGGTGTATGCAAGAAACACACCTCAATACCAAAGATAGATATTACCACAGAGTAAAGGGTTGAGAAAAGATTTTCCAAGCAAATGGACTTAAGAAGCAAGCTGGTGTATTCTTTTTTTCTTTTTAATTCTTTTACAACTGAGATTTTATTGGTTGAGGAGCAAAATATACAGACATTTCAATTCCCAAATCATGAGTCCAAACTCTGAAGAGTTAGACATTGTGTTCACATACCCCAGAGCCACGTGTTGCTTCTCTTTGAACTTATTGCAGTGATGTTTAATTCATAAACTTGGCAAGTTTTTCCTACAAACTCACATAATAATAAAATGCTCACAATCTTCAATTCCACTGAATCACAATTTTATGCCACATACAGTACATACTCAAAACAAGATAAGTATAATAAAAATTCAAAAAACACAGAAAAATAATTTTTAAAAATATACTGAAAATGTTTTGTTCTATTAAAGAATATGTACAATTTTCACATGTACTAAAATTTAACTTTCACAGGTAAATAAATAAATATTTATACACATAAATACAAATAACAAAGACTCTAGAAGCTAACGAATGTCTCTACGATATACACAGTCTTGCTCATAACTGATGAAACACCCAGGAAGGCTGACTGAAGGATGTTAAAATAAGTGATATCAATGAGACAGCAGGTTTGGTGAGGTGAGGTGCAGGGTCCTAGTCCAGGAAAGTTCTCTCCTCTTCAGCTCAGGACTTACTCCTTCTCCTCACTCAATCTTGCCAGCAACTTGGCTGAGGAAGACAGGGCTCTCCAGACTTCTGCTCTGACCACCTCCCAGGCCCAGGGAATGTGATTCTTCTCTCTCAGGTAGACAGTGATCCTGTGGAAGTATTTCCTCACAGCCACCATGGAGTCTTCCTGGCTCAGGGGAGGTTCCTGCACTCCCACCTGCTGCATCACACAGGCCTGCAGGTCCTTAAGCTGCTGGTGGAGGCCAGTGCAGAATGTGTCTAGGAGGGTTGTCTCCCAAGCAGCAGATGAGTCCTTTGAGCTGAAGAGGATGAGGACCTGCTGGGTCAGCTCCTGCAGGACAGGGATGGCTTGGGCCTTCTGGATCTGCTGGGCATCCACCTTCTCCAGAGGGAATGCAAAGTCCTTTCTGTCCTTGAGGCAGGACAGAGGGGAGAGTCTCCTCATTTGTGCCAGGTTTGTCATGGCTCCCTTGTTGCTGAGGTTATGAGTCTGAGGCAGGTCACATCCCAGAGAGCAGGTTGACCAGTAGCTCATCAGCACCATGGTCATCAGGAAAGCACAGGGTCTGGCCATTTTGGATGTTGCAGATGCTGTTGGTCCTCTGGGCTGTTGGTCCTGACCCTTCCCGTCTAGGTTCTCTGAAGACCCTGCTGTGTGCATGTGTCTTAAATAAGAGAAAGCTCTACTTTCCATTTTATGAATGCCCTCCCCTTTCTTTCCAATTCTCTTTTCCCTTCTTACATTCATTCTGTGATCAGGTCTGGGCATTTTTCTCAACCATTTTGGTTTTCATTATTGCTTTCACTTTCACTGCTCATTTTAACAAAGTTAATTAACAAGTTTCTACTAAATGAAGACATTAACTTTACAGTATAGATATCCATATATAAATGAAATTTAGTTATATAACATAAAGATGAAAAGAATTCATAATTGTACTTAAAATCTATTGAATGCTCTGTTTCAACGTTTCTTCAGCACATGCTTGAGTACCTCGTGGGTTTCTCAGCCCCCATGTGAAATCCAGGCACAGAAGCACAAAACTGTAATCCCGAAACACGGGAGAAGAAGCAGAAAGGACTCTAGTGCTTCAGCAAATCCAACTACAGCTTAAATGAGAGAACCCGTCAGAGAAAGCAAGCAGGGCATGATTGAAGTAAGAACTGGCCATTGACTTCTGGCTTATCATACATGAACACTCACATCAAATGCAAACAGACAAAAGCAATAAAGAAATCAAAAGTGATTGAGAAGGAAGTGCCCAGACAGGAGCAAAGAATGAATGCAAGAAAAACAAGAGAATTGGGAAGCAAGTTATTGGCATTAAAATGGAAATTAGTGTTTCTCCTTTTAAGACACATGCACACAGGATGGCCTTGACAGAACTGAGAAGGGGTAAGTCACGACCAACAGCCCAGAGGACCAGCAGAAGCTGCAACATCCACAATGGCTAGACCCTGTGTTTCCTGATGACCCTGGTGCTTATAAACTACTGGTCAACCTGCTCTCTGGGATGTGACCTGCCTCAGACTCATAACCTCAGCAACAAGGGAGCCTTGACACTCCTGGCACAAATGAGGAGACTCTCCCCTCTCTCCTGTCTAAAGGACAGAAAGGACTTTGCATTCCCTCTGGAGAAGGTGGATGCCCAGCAGATCCAGAAGGCCCAAGCCATCCCTGTCCTGCAGGAGCTGACCCAGCAGGTCCTGTTCCTCTTCAGCTCAGAGGACTCATATTTTGCTTGGAAGACAACCCTCCTAGACACATTCTGTACTGGCCTCCACCAGCAGCTCAATGACCTCCAAGCCTGATGTAGCAGGTGGTGGTACAGGAACCTCCCTGAATAAAGGTATTTATATTTTTATTCACATCAGAAGCAAAATTACAGTTTTGAAGTAGCAAAAAAAATTATGGTTGAGGTTTACCACAAGTTAAGGAACTGTGTTAAAATATCGTTACATAAGGAAGCTTGGAAACCACAGAGCTATATAGTGTGGTCCAGGACACCCAGTGCTATATGGATTTTCTTAGCTTCAAAAATAAAAAAAAGAACTAAATTAATTTGAGGCTTTAAAGATTGATCCATTTATTCAAGTGTAAATATAAATACATTTTATCTTAGCATTTAAATATCTCAGATGAGGCACACTAAAAATTAATGAAAATATATAAATAAAGTCTGAGTCTAAAGACATCTGGGGTGACAATTTAGCCTTAAATCCGAACACCAAATTTGTTGTGAAAGCATTCTACTATATGGAGACTTTGAAATTAAGCAGAAAAGTAGATCATTTTCTTTACACTACTGTAACCTTACAGTGAAAACACATACTTGTAGTCTACATACTCACTAAGATAAAAGTGTTGATGAGGGATGACGGTGAGTATGGGTACGATTAAATCAAACCATGTACACAAGTCAGGACTAAAAGAATGTTCAGGAGTGGAGAAGTCGATCTCCTCCTTGCATCTTTAAGGTCATTTGTGAACGATTTTAAAATGGGTTGCACAGTCCAAAAATAGTGCGTTCAGTAACCACAAAGATAAGCTTTACGAAGAAGATAACACAGGAAACTGCGAGGAATCATGGGGTTCCAAAAGGTTCGTTTTATACACATTTCTAATTGTATTGGCTCCAAGGGATTTTTTTTCTGAGGCTAGTATGAATGAGTTGATTGCCAGATTCCTCTTCTGGAAGGTTTTACTGTGTGCTCTACTTTTATGCTGTGCTTCATGCCTTCACTAATATTAACTTCCCTAAATGTTTAAATTCCTTGATGTTGAGAGTAGAATTCTAGATCCCAGAGTCAGGCTGGCCAGAGGCTGGTAATGTCAGGGGTATAATAGATTAAAGGGGAGTAGGTCACAATCTGACAGGAGCGAGACATTCTGACTTACTGCTGCACTGTGAGATACTGTCCATACAGAAGCATGAGATTAGTAGGAGAAATGCAAAGACAGGATTTCTCAAGCAATGATTGAGAAGTATTCGATGGGTTTATATATTTGTCTGAAGAATATACATCATTCCATGCACCCACAGTAGTTTGTATCCTGATCATGTATGTAATATTTACACCAGAATGTTAAAATAAATATTAAAAATTTTGAAAAGAGGTAAAGAATGAAGAGACAAAATCAGGTCAAATTAGTAAAATTTATAGAAAATGCAAATACATACCAAATTATAACAAAAAACATGCTACATTACACAAACAGTTAATGAATAAATGAGTGAATAGAAAATTAAACAATTAAATAAATAATTACATAAATAGATGTGGTGGGTGAAGAGCAAGTGTCTTTAAAGAGAGATAGAAGCACTGTTCATTGCTGATGGAACATGTAGACATGTTGAGTTCATGGCAAAATGAGTGAGATCTGTGTGACTCCAGAGTCTGATCAGAGAGGTGCAGGGTCCAAGTCCAGGAGAGTCCCCTCCACTTTGGCTCAGGACTTACTCTTTCTTCTCACTCAATCTTGCCAGCAACTTGGCTGAGGAAGACAGGGCTCTCCAGACTTCTGCTCTGACCACCTCCCAGGCACAGGGGCTGTGTTTCTTCCCTCTCAGGTAGGCAGTGATCCTGTGGAAGTATTTCCTCACAGCCACCATGGAGTCTTCCTGGCTCAGGGGAGGTTCCTGCACCCCCACCTGCTGCATCACACAGGCCTGCAGGTCCCTGAGCTTCTGGTGGAGGCCAGTGCAGAATGTGTCTAGGAGGGTTGTCTCCCAAGCAGCAGATGAGTCCTTTGAGCTGAAGAGGATCAGTACCTGCTGGGTCAGCTCCTGCAGGACAGGGATGGCTTGAGCCTTCTGGATCTGCTGGGCATCCACCTTCTCCAGAGGGAATGCAAAGTCCTTTCTGTCCTTGAGGCAGGACAGAGGGGAGAGTCTCCTCATTTGTGCCAGGAGTGTCAAGGCTCCCTTGTTGCTGAGGTTATGAGTCTGAGGCAGGTCACACCCCAGAGAGCAGGTAGTCCAGTAGCTCATCAGCACCAGGGCCATCAGGAAAGCCCAGGGTCTGGCCATTGTGGATGTTGCAGATGCTGTTGGTCCTCTGGGCTGTTGGTCCTGAACCTTCCCATCTAGGTTCTCTGAAGACCCTGCTGTGTGCATGTGTCTTAAATAAGAGAAAGCTCTACTTTCCATTTTATGAATGTCCTCCCTTTTCTTCCCACATCCTTTTCACTTTCTTTAAGTCATCCTCTGCTTGTGCCTGTCCTCTTTTTAGACCTTTTTGTTTCCCTTCTGTTTGCATTTTCACTTATCCCCCCGACATAGTTTCTTTAGAGTTTATTCCTGAAATTGTCCTGGACAATTTATAGCACAGATATTCCTTACAGGTATGACATTACTCACATGTAAAAAAATTAAATCTTTTCTCTAATAATTGTATTGAAAAGTTACTGAATTTAATGCTGCAAATGAACTTTGTGAGTCATGTTTACTTCTTTATATAGTTACTTAGATTGTATTGTAAATTTTACTGCAAATTATTTTTTCTAAGTGTACATTAATGTTTTAATATTTTCAAATATTTGATGCAATGGCACGTTACAGTTAACATCTATATATGTTAATTAAGTGCTAAGAAATGGAGTCATATGCCATGATTCGCATATATCCATGGGAGGCCTGTTCATTTCTGAGTAGAAAGGGAGGAGGAGTGGATACCGGGTGGTTTTGAAGGGCACTGGCAATGAGAAACTTGGAGGAGAGGAGTGAGGTGAAAGTGTAGTCTGGAGGGACAATAAATAAATAACTTGAAAAGTGGGATCATTTTTATTCTAGCTTTCTTAATTTAGTTTGATATTAATTTATATGAAAGATTAAATGTGGTTTCTAGTATATATTAGGTATTTTTTAATGATTATCCACGGGTTCTTATTGCCCAATGGTAAAGAGCTTCCTGATGAAGGCTGGAAAATTGATGTTGATCCTTTGAGCCAGTGGTGGGCGTGGAAAACTGATTTCTGGATGTTGTCCTCACTCCACGTACTTGTTGCTGCAGGAAATTTTTGGTTAACACACATACATGCATTCTCTCTCTCTCTCTGTGTGTGTGTGTGTGTCTCTCTCTATCACACACACACACACACGCAAAACATACACACCTGTATGTATATACTAAAGATGATAATGTATAGCATATACGTGTTTGTTCTAAAAGTCTCAGCCTTATTCTTTGCACTGTTACATCTCTGTCCTTATGATTTACGGGATGCTGTCTCGGGCTGTGGGTTCTTTAGCTGGTTAGTGCTCCAGAAGAGCTTTCTTCAGAATGAGGAACAGGTGGGGGGTTTCTGTGCTGCTGCCATCGTGATTTATACAGTGAACGGAGCTTCTCTGATATTTCTCTCCCTCTCCACCCTTCTTATGAAGCAGTTTTGGAGGTCATGGGGTTGTTCTTTGCAGTTCCTTCAAAGTCAGGATCAGTGCAGACATCACCCACTCTCCATCATTACTGCCCTGATGTTCTTCGACCAATAACAGTTACGCCTATATTGAGTGTAGTTTTTTTTTTTTTTCTGGTGTGTATGAGTTTAGAGAATCTGACGCCAGCTGCTGGTATTTCCCCAGGTGCCTGTGACGTATTCAGTGGTGTTCGAGTCTATTCACACTCCCTGCTGCACAGTGGCACAGTGTCCTCAGCCTTCTTCCTGTACCCCACTCCCTGAGTGTGCCCACCATACCTTGATGACTTCAGTGCTCACACACAATGTGGCGTTTGCTTGGTTTTCAGCATCATAAATCCTAAAAGGTCGTTGCTCTGATTTTAGTGGATTCACTAGCCAGGCTTTTGTTTACAGCAGTGACCACATTGCCATGGATCAGAGTAATTTTGAAAGTGACCTAGATAGTCAATCCATTCCCAGACAAAACTTCAATGATTTCCTTCTCGACAACATCAGTCTTAACACCCCTACAGAAACAGGAAGCTGTAGGTAGCAGGACTGTAGAGGAGAAGAGCAATGGCCTTGGCGTCTCCGTGCCTGGTTTCTTACATCACTCTACTCCTCACAGAGGACAAGCGCATCCCTCCGTCCTCCAGAGAACCTTCCTCTTGTAATAGATGCTGTGCACAGACACGTACAAGTGGTCAATGGACAGAGAACAGGTGACTGAGACATGGCCAGTCTGGCTTTCCTGGATCCCGAGGTCAGCGGTCATTACACAAGAGGTCAGAGGAAGATGGCAATGCCCAGAGGCAGTTGATGACTGCAGCAAATCAGTGGTATTGGCACAATGGAGCAGTCGCCTGTACCTGCTGATAGCAACTGTGACTGCACGCACAAAGTCTGAATATGATCAAGACAGACCAGACCCTTGTTTAAAGCAGGGAGGATGTCAGGAAATCCCACCCCTAGCAGAGGAACTCTTTACTAAAACTGATGGCTGCTGGGGGAAGGAGATTCAGTTATCCTCAGTAATGGGAGCCATGAGAGGTTGCACATCGTCCACAAGGTGGCAGTGTACCCGTGCACATTTGGCAGCAATAAGTGAACTCAAGGTTAAAAACAAAATAATAAGGAATAAAATTGAGAGGAACTAGCCTAGTAACTTTATAGTCATTTAACTTCCCTTGTTAGATTTGCTCCATGGGGTGTTTTTTGAGGCTACTATGAATGGAGTTTTTCCTGGAAAAGTTCATGTCATCTTGATGCCAGCTAGGGTCGTGTGGGAAGAAGGAATCTTATTAGGGAAGATGTTCCTATAGAATCACCCTGCAGACGAATCTCTAAGCTATTTTATTAACTGATGACTGCTATAGAACCATCCATCCCACTGCAGGTGATCTCACCCCTGGACATGTGATTCTGTATGCATAGAAAGCACGTTGAGCAGCCGTGAGTCATCAAAGCAGTAGCCAGTGCTCCTCTGTGACTTCCATACCAGCCCCTGCCTTCAACTTCCTGCCCTGTTCTCAGTAGTGGAATATGCTGTGGATTTTAAATGAAAACAAACCCTTTCCACCCACATGTTGCTTTAGGTCATAATACTTTATCACAGCAATAGAAGCCTACTCCAAGACAGGGCTGATGCCCATAATTTCAGTATTTCTCAGCGGTTACAGGAAGAGTCCTCATTAGTTGTGTGCTATATTTTATTTTGACTTTATGATTGATGGAGGAGAGTTATCTGTCTATGTTTCTTTCATTGGTTAATTAATAAAGAAAACTGCCTTGGCCCTTTAAGAGAACAGAAAATTAGGTAGGTGGAGTAGACAGAACAGAATTGTGGGAACAAGGAAGTAGAGTGAGAGAGATGCTTCAGGCAGTCTCCATGGGAGTCTCCATGCTGCTGCTCTCCGAGATGGACGCAGGTTAAGATCTCTCCTGGTAAGCCACAACTCGTGGTGCTACCCAGATTACTAAATATGGGTTAAAGCAAGATATGAGAATTAGTCAATAAGAGGCTGAAACTATGGGCCAGGCAGTGTTTTAAAAGAATACAGTTTCCGTGTAATTATTTTGGGTAAAGCTAGCCGGAGCCGGGTGGCAGGACGCAGCCCCCGCCGATTCACACTACAGATTGGCGCCCAACGTGGGGCTCGAACCCACGACCCTGAGATTAAGAGTCTCATGCTCTACCGACTGAGCATATGGGTTAAAGCAAGATATGAGAATTAGTCAATAAGAGGCTGAAACTATGGGCCAGGCAGTGTTTTAAAAGAATACAGTTTCCGTGTAATTATTTTGGGTAAAGCTAGCCGGAGCCGGGTGGCAGGACGCAGCCCCACCGCTTCACACTACAGATTGGTGCTCCAACGTGGTGACTAAATCCACTTAAAAACCTTGCCCGCTTGGGATCGGAAAGAAATTACTCTGAGACCATGCCAATGGCTCACTGCTCCCTGCCTGCACCTGGGCAGATGGCGGAATCAGGCTTAGGCGAGCGGGACAGCATTTGCGGATTCCTGCCGCCATAGAGAGAGAGGTGTTTTCAGTCTGCGCAGTGCTCTGCGCATCTGATTTGGCTGTAACTTGGATTAAAAGAGTTTCTGTGCTGCACGCTCAGTATCAAAATTAAACTGCTGAGTGCGGCTCCAATGTCGACTGCTGTGTGCCTGGAACTGTGTGCGGCTCAGGGGCACCAAATGACTGAGGCAGGAGAGGCTTTGGCTCTGCTCCGCCATGCTGAACTGTGCTGATCTCAGGCAGGAACTATCTATTGTAATTACCATGATAACAGCGCAGTTAAGGTTTAGACTTGGCTGGAAACAGGCGGTACCATATTACCTCTACATGGCGCAACTTAAGTTTTTAAGAAGTGGTTAACATTTTAAGAAGTGCTCCTGGATATTAAAAAATTGCAGATTCACAACAGGACAGATTCAGACATAAAAGACTTTTAAATGAGTCACAGTGTTGGATGAATGTATGTAGGCTTGAGAGAGAGAGAAGAAAATATAAAAAATAAAGTTAATGCTTGAAAAAAGGGGTAAAGTCTTTAAAGAGACAGAATAAAGTAAAGTGATAGAATGAAAATAAGCCGCATAAAAATGGAAAATTCACAGAGAGTCTGGATTATGTATTTTGTTGTGTTTTCTTTGATTTTTTTGACTGTAAAGGAGCTAAGTACAGAGAGACATTTCATTATATGGGCTGCCAGTCTAGACCAAAATGGACATCTTAACGGTATGACTTCAGGATTTGGATCTAAGAACATGATGCTTTGGAAAAGAGTTTCTTCTTTTGTTTTCACAGAGGACGAGACTCTGTGGATTGCTTCTATTCCAATATGGTATGATAGACCACGCCCTCCTGAAAGGTTGCTGTGAACATCTTCAAAAAATTACTTCACTCAACTGCCAACTGAGAGGAACCTAGCACACAGGTTACACCATGAAAGACCTAAATAACAGCGCCCCCATTCAGCAGGAAGCAGTTTGGAGAGAAAAAACTGCGCCCATTTTCCCAAATATTGTTTATAAATGTTCTTTTACATTTAAAGGGGGAGATGATATAGATATGAATTTGCATTGGTATAGATTTTAAGGTCAATTTTGTTATATGTATATGTATTTCTGATCTTGATTAAGCTATTGTGATTGTAGTTCATTTTAAAAATTGTAATGTATAATTAGGAAATATAGGTTGTTAATGGATAATCATCGATTAATAGTCAAGCTTGTAGTCATGTTAGTCATTTTCTAGATGTGCATAGATATATTTCAGATAGGCATTCTTCATATCTTTCAAAGACTGCAGAATATGGCATTTAATGTTTTAATAACTTAGGGTTTTTCATGACAATGAGACACGTCTGCTCCTGGCAGCACCAATCTACTTCAAGAGGAAGATGGGCATCGAAGAGGCTACTTATGGAGTTTGTTAGCCATTTGGGCAAGAAACTCCTCTTGCCTGGACTGTTGCATAGACTGGACACAAAGAACCCGCAGAGAGAGGACTGCTGAACTTGCCTAAAGGTGAGATGGTCTTTCGGGGTTCCTGATTCATGAAAGAGTCTGCGAGACATTCTGCAGGACACAGCAGAAAGTGACTGAACTGTCTTTGGAATTTCCTGCTTCATGAAAAAGTCTGCTGGACACTATGGGCCTGAAGGCTGAAGATGGATGCC
Organism: Arvicola amphibius; assembly: GCF_903992535.2. Classification (NCBI taxonomy): domain Eukaryota; kingdom Metazoa; phylum Chordata; class Mammalia; order Rodentia; family Cricetidae; genus Arvicola; species Arvicola amphibius. Next base: position 33,496 of record NW_024582332.1, read on the forward strand.
CCAACGGTACAGAGGAACTTTGGGTGACTGTCTAGGCAGCGAGTTGTCTCTGTCATTTCTAGAGTTTTATAAGTTACTTATTTCTTGTTTACTTAGGTAATATTATATCCTTCTGGAGTCTTTGATGGAGTTGAAGAATAAATAGATAGTTATAGCTTTCCTTAGTTATGATAAAAGATAAAATAGATTTAAATATTGTAACTGTAATACTTGCTTGATAACTGTTTTGTTATATGTAATTTTGCTATGTTAAAGTTGAAGCCTTTCTTTGTTTAAACAGAAAAAGGGGAAATGATGGAGGAGAGTTATCTGTCTATGTTTCTTTCATTGGTTAATTAATAAAGAAAACTGCCTTGGCCCTTTAAGAGAACAGAAAATTAGGTAGGTGGAGTAGACAGAACAGAATTGTGGGAACAAGGAAGTAGAGTGAGAGAGATGCTTCAGGCAGTCTCCATGGGAGTCTCCATGCTGCTGCTCTCCGAGATGGACGCAGGTTAAGATCTCTCCTGGTAAGCCACAACTCGTGGTGCTACCCAGATTACTAAATATGGGTTAAAGCAAGATATGAGAATTAGTCAATAAGAGGCTGAAACTATGGGCCAGGCAGTGTTTTAAAAGAATACAGTTTCCGTGTAATTATTTTGGGTAAAGCTAGCCGGAGCCGGGTGGCAGGACGCAGCCCCCGCCGATTCACACTACATATGATCTTACTCATATTTGTATAGAAATGAGTTTATCTGGTAGAAGTTGAGAGTCAAATGTTAGTTATCAGAGGACAGAGAAATCAGAGGGAAGTACAGTCTAGGAAGAGTTGGTCAAGAGGACAAAGGCACAGCGTAACACAAGCAACATGTTCTGACATCCTTCTGCAATGCTGCTGGCTACACATAATGAGGAGTGATGAATAATAGAGAGAAGGAAGATTTTTCCCATTGATAAACTAAGACTATATGATGATTGTATGCACTCACCTCTTACGTTTATGCAGTGCACATTGCTTTCAGTATTATTTCTTACTGAGTCCAGATAGGTAATATTGATGGTGACCCAATGAGTTTAAAACCATCAAAAGCTCTTTCAAAGATCTAATGGCTGACAAATAAGAACAAACATGTATAGTAAAAAATTTATTGACTAGAGGAAATAAATTAACAATATTGGTTTGATACATTAAAGAAAATAGAAAATTCATAATATTATAAGGTAAATAAAATTATGTAAATAGTAAAACAGGAAAAAACAATATAAATAAATAAAACATTTGAATAAATAAACAAATGCCCTTACAAATAAATATAATAGAACCTAACATTATGCAAAATATGCAGGCAAACATAATCATTGATGTCAAAGTAAAAGATCTTGGGAAAGGCAAAATCTGCCAAGTGAGGTTCAGGGTCCTAGTCCAGGAGAGTCTCCAACACTTTGGCTCAGGACTTACTCCTTGTCCTCACTCAATCTTGCCAGCAACTTGGCTGAGGAAGACAGGGCTCTCCAGACTTCTGCTCTGACCACCTCCCAGGCACAGGGGCTGTGTTTCTTCTCTCTCAGGTAGGCAGTGATCCTGTGGAAGTATTTCCTCACAGCCACCATGGAGTCTTCCTGGCTCAGGGGAGGTTCCTGCACCCCCACCTGCTGCATCACACAGGCCTGCAGGTCCCTGAGCTGCTGGTGGAGGCCAGTGCAGAATGTGTCTAGGAGGGTTGTCTCCCAAGCAGCAGATGAGTCCTTTGAGCTGAAGAGGATCAGGACCTCCTGGGTCAGCTCCTGCAGGAAAGGGCATCCACCTTCTCCAAAGGGAATGCAAAGTCCTTTCTGTCCTTGAGGCAGGAGAGAGGGGAGAGTCTCCTCATTTGTGCCAGGAGTGTCAAGGCTCCCTTGTTGCTGAGGTTATGAGTCTGAGGCAGGTCACATCCCAGAGAGCAGGTTGACCAGTACAGGAGCTCATCACTCCCAGGGCCATCAGGAAAGCACTGGGTCTGGCCATTGTGGATGTTGCAGATGTTGCTGGTCCTGAACCTTCCCCTGTAGGTTCTCCGAAGATCATCCTTTGTGCATCTGTCTTAAGTAGGGCAAACACTAGTTTCCACTTTCTGAATGCCCTCCCCTTCTCCACAATTCTTTTCACTTTTCTTCATTAATTCTCAGCGGTGTCTTGGCATTTTTCTCAACCATTTTTATTTTCATTACTGTTTCTCTTTCATTGCTCTCCTAAACAAATCTGTATCAGAGGTTTTCTTGCCCTGAGTAAAATTGTCATTAACTGTTAACCACACATATGCATTCAACTTTTGATATTTACACACGTAATTCAATGATAAATTTCTTCTAAAACTTGTAAAAAAAAGATATTGAAATTCAGTTTGTAATTAAATTTTCTGTTGTTATTTATATCAAATACATACTTTTAAATTATAATTTAAGGTATGATGCAAATTTGCTGTTTCTAAATTTATCATATTAATGTAATGAGACACTGTTTTTCTAATGTTTAAAAGAAAAAAATACTTTTTCAAATTGCCCTTATTAACTTTAATACTGATTTATATGTATGCTTGATTTAATAATCACTGTATATTGGCTATTTATTCAATGATTGCCATGCCATCATGAGGTTTTAATATGTGAGGGTTTGCTGTCCAAGTTTCATGAGCTGAGTTTGATTCCTGGAACCCATGGTTGAAGCAGAGATCTGAGTCCTGTATTTTGTCCTCTGAACACCATATTCATGATGTGACAATCTTGAGGCTGCTCACACACACACACACTCACATACACTCAAACACACAGATATACATACACACTCCCACACATACATACACACAAACATGCACACTCCACACCTAACACACACACAGACACACACACACACTCCAGCATATCTGCATATAGACACACTGCATTACACACAAAAATGCCCATTCACATAAGCACACACACACACATATATGCACACCCTCCCCCCACATAAGTATACATCCCTCCCACGAAAATGCACTCACATGCACATTTACACATTCTCACATGTACAAGCCCCCCACACTCAAACACACACATACATTTCCACACATATGTACACACTTGTGCACACACTCACACACTGGTGAACAAACATCTACACTTACATACATGCTCTCTCTCTCCCCCCCTCACACACACACACCTATAAACAGTGCTCGTGCATACACACACACTATAAACAATGCTCGTGCAGACACACACACACCTATAAACAATGCTTGTGAGCGCGCACACACACACACACACACACACACACACACCCAGTCATAATAAGAGTAATAAGAAGTAAATACCTCAAAACTAAGATTCCTGTGAGGGATTTTTCTTGAGTTGAAGTGGGAAGCGCCACTTCTTAACAAGACTTTGGAGGGGAAGGCACACCTTTTATCTGGATCTTTGAGGTGGGACCACTCACCTTTAACCCAGATCCTTTGAGATAGGAAGACCCACCTCTATGCTGAGGCACACCTTCTGCTGGAATCCCATAGAGGACATGAAAGAAGAAAGCTTTTGAACTTTGCCTGCTTGCTCTCACCTTGATCGCAAGCCCATTCCTTCACTGACATTAGAACCCACTTCTTCTGGACCCCAGCATGTTAGGAAGACCATGTAAGATGTCCAGCCTCACGGGGTGAATAAATCCATAAAGGTAAGGATCTGAAGTGTGACAAATGAAAGTTTTTGTTTTGAGATGGTATTACTCTTATTACTCCTCTGTATTATCGGGAGGGTGTGTGAGCATTGTGAATAGATGTGTGTGTATGTGTGTGGCAGAGAGCATGTCTGTGTGCGTGTGTCCACAGGTGTGTGTGCACCACTGTGTGTGTGTGTGAATTGATGTTTGTGTTTGAGTGTGTGGGTATGTGTTTACATGTGTGAAGGTATAAATGTGTAGGTGAGTGCATATGTCTGGAGGAAATGTGTGCTTATGTGAGTGTGTTTTATGTAACAGTGTGAGGGTCTTTGTGTGTGTGCATGCATTGTGTGCGTGTGTAGACACAAGCTCTTGCCATGTGTAAATGTGCTCATTGGAGTCTGACTTACGAGAGTTTGTTTCTCCGTTTCAACCCTGGACTCAGCGCATCAAGACTTGAACAGCAAGTCTTTTCACCTAGATACCTCATGATGGCATGGCAATTATTGGAAGAAAAGTCAAGATACACTAATGATGTAATGAACATCTTATGTAAATCAATATTAGAGTTAATGGAGGCAATTTGAAGTGTACCATTACATTGATACTTTTAATTTAGAAATAATTTGCATCACACCTTACATATGATTTAAGTATTTATTTAAATAATAGAAATAAAACACAATGTAAGATCAATTTAAATAACTTTTAAATAAAATTTTGGGAGGAACTTTATCTTTAAAATAGATAAAATAGTGTAAGTTTCAAACAAGGAATGGTCATCTGTGGTGTAATGGCTAATGACAACTCCACTGACAAACAGAAAAGTGCTGAAAACAGCAGCTTTCTGAGGGCAGCGGTGAAAGAGGAAGCAAAGATGACAACCAAAATGGTTTAGAAAAAAAATGTCTAGACAAAAGCAGAGGATGAGCTCAAGAAAGTGAAAAGACAATTGGAAAGTAAGGGGCGGGCATTCAGAAAACGGAAACCAAGGCTACACGATTTAAGACGAAGGCAGGAATGATGGTCTTCAGAGAACCTAGAGGAGAAGGTTCAGAACCACACAGCCCACAGGACCAGCAGCATCTACAACATCCACAATGGCCAGACCCTGTGACTTCCTGATGGTCCTGGTGCTGATGAGCTGCTGGTCAACCTGCTCTCTGGGATGTGACCTGAATCAGACTGACAAAATCATGAACGAGACTCTCTCGATACTCCTGGCACAAAAGAAGCAATTCTCTCTTCCCTGTTGGAAGGAGACAAAGAACTTTCTCTGTCCCCTGGAGGAGATGGATGCCCAGCAGATCCAGAAGCCTCAAGTGATCCAGGTACTGGATGACATGACCCAGCAGAGCCTGACGCTCTTCTGCCTAAATAAGGCATCTGCTGCATGGGAGACAACACTCCTAGAGACATTCTGTAATGGCCTTTACGATCAGCTCAGGGAGCTGCAGTCCTGTCGGATGCAGCACGTGGGGATGCAGGAAATCCCTGTGAAGAAATATTTCGAGAGGATCACTGCCTACCTGAGGAAGAAGAAACACAGCCCCTGTGCTTGGATGGTGGTCAGAGCAGAAGTCTGGAGAGCCTGGTCTTTCTCAGCCAACTTGCGAAAAAGTTTGAACAAGGAGAATGAGTAAGTCCTGAGGAGTCTCCTGGGACCGGACACTGTACCTCACTGTTTAAGTTCTCCACTAAAGACTCTTGTTCATTTTGGCATGAATTCAATCAACCTGCCTAGCTGTTTCAGCAGAACAGAGACAATTTGGGTCTACATATGAAAGCATGTGTTCCTTCATCCTATTGGTGTATCCGTGTATGCATGTATTTACTCATTTTATTATTTATATAATTTAAGTTATTTAAATTCAATCTTAAAGTTTTATATTTTCTTTAATGTAGCAAACCATCCTGTGCGATTAAATTATTTTGTTTTCTATTAAATTTTGCTGCATAGAACATTTTTAATTTGTTAATTCTGTTATTTTCCAATTTTCTCAGTACTTTTAAGTGGATACTCTACACCATACAAATTATACAAATGAACACAAGGTCAAAAAATTGAGCAGGATCCATGTGTGCACAGCATAGTGTTTAGACAAACCCTGCATCTGTCCCTCTAATTTTCTCCAGGATGTAGTATTCTCTGTGTGTACACTCAGCATGCTGTCCAGAATCTTGTTCCTGTCACATTGTGACTTGGTCCTCTTTGATGTAATGTTCACCAGAGTAATCCTCCCTCTGACCTCCCTGACCTCTGGTACCTTTCATCCACTCTCAACTTCTGTGAGTTTTGGGTTCTAAATATGAGTGAGATCATGTGCAGTGATATAAAATAGATCACAGAAAAATGATCAACTTGCCTGAATACCACAGCAAACATACCAAGAAGTCAGTAAATCAACTCCATTCATAATGGTCTCAAAAATATACCTGCAATAAATCCCACCACGGAAGTGAAATGCCTCTGAAATTAATCCTCCCTCTCCATTTCATGGTTTTTTTCTCCTCTTTCTTCTCCTCCTCCTTTTCATCCTTCTTCTCTGTCTTAGTGCTTCTAGTTGTGCACAGGGGTATCTCCTGGAACCTTAGATAACCTCTCTTAGAGTCCCCACCCCTAAGGACAATGATTCTCTCTCTCAGAAGCCACCAGTTGCCTTAGTTCCTCGGCTACAAGCGGAATTTCCTGTGTTTTCCAAGCTGGGATGTTGTCTGGCTTGGTCTTGTTCATTCAGTCACAGCCACTGTCAGTTCATTTGTGCAGATACCGTGCTGGTCCAAGAACACTGCTTTGCTGTGGTTATGCACGGCCTCTGGATCTTGCAATCCTTCTGCTCCCTCTTCTGCAATGATCAGGACCAGGAAGTCAGCCCTTTATTTTCTGCTCCGTAACCACTTGTGGGTTTCTGTGTTCATTGCCATAGGAGGCTCCTGTGGTAGGGGTAGTAATCCCGCAGTAACAGTCTCTTAGACATGTAGCTGTAATTTGAAATCAGGTATGGTGACACTACCAATACAGTACTACTTTACTCTTTGGTATCTTCATGGGAGAAATAAAATTTGGTAACTTCTGGGAGAAATAAAATTTCTATTTTCATTTGGATTGTGTGATGGTTTAGATAGGAATGGCCCCCATAGACTCATGTGTTTGAATGAGGATTGGCCATATTAGGAGGTGCAGCCTTGTTGGAGTAGGCATGGCCTTCTTGTTGGAAGTGTGTCACTGTGAGTTGGGCTTTGAGGTCTTCTATGCTAAGACTAGGTCTAGTGTGAGAGACTCCTTCTGCTGCCTCTGGAACAACATGTAGAACTTTTGCTCATTCCCTAGTAGTGTGTCTGCCTCCATGCTGCCATGTTTCCCACCAGGAGGATAATGGACTACACCTCTGAAACGTTAAGCCACCCCCAATTAAATGTTTTCCTTTATAAGCGTTGGTGTGGTCATGGTGTCTCTTCACAGCAATAGAAACCCCAACTAAGACAGACTGCATTGAACATGAAGATCCCTTGGACATATAGAAACTTTCATAACAACATTATTGTATTTAATCAACATAGATCTTTCCCACTGAAATTAGTAGCTAATGTTGCTGCTACTGCTGCCACACTTGGATGATTCGCCAGCTCCATTCTTCAGCTTTCATTTCCAGAGACATCATGTTTTTTGGTTCACTGCCACAAAAGAACATCAGCGTTTTCTTTCTAGGAGAGTAGAAAAGAGAAAGAAAGCAGATACGGAGACTTCTACAATCAAATGAACATCTTAAGGACAGAAGACTTAATGGAAAAGTATAGACAGTTGAAACACTTAAAGCCACTGCTGTCTCTTAAAATAGCCTAAACATCTCTATAATGAGACACATTGGAACTGAAGATCAATCACGGAAATCAATACTCAATAAGGAATTGATGGCTTACAATTACTTTATATAGGGATCAGTGTCCTAGATCAACACTGAAAGTGGCAGTACATATAAACATATGCATTACACACGATGCACTGCTTAACAGCAGCACATACTATATATAATATTACACATACGTGTACACACAGCTTCCTTTCTGACACACTCCCAGTACCTCCCTGCTTTCCAGACCCCATTTTTCAGCCTCGTAGCCCCGGTTTCCTCCTCCCTGATGTGGGAAGCCCCAGTGTGTGCTCCTCATTCTCTCCTCATTAACCAACTCTGTTCAGTATACAACCGATATCTCTTACATCTGGATTTCTGGTGATTACTTTCTTACTGAAAACGCATAACCTGAAGTGAAACAAAAAGAGAAACAACTCGAGGTTTGTAAAAAGTTCTCGAGGGAGGGAATTGTCTCACATATTTGGAACTGAGAGTGTTCTTCTCATGACCTAATGATGATGTCTATGGCTGAGAGACAGACAGACAGAGAGAGAGAGAGAGAGAGAGAGAGAGAGAGAGAGAGAGAGAGAGAGAGAGAGAGAGAGAGAGAGAGAGAGAGAGAGAGAGAGAGAGAGAGAGAGAGAGGTGGGGAAAGGAAACTGAGCAACTCTGGCCTACAGAGATAACGATCGCCCCCTTTTGGCAATTGCCATCTAAGAAGTAACAGCTTCACTCTGGCATGTTTTCCGCAGATTTCTGCTTCCTAGTAGAGTTTTCTCCTCGGGTCAAATGGGCTTTTCCTCAGAAGAATGGACATCTGTTTGGAAGATTTGATTCCTTCCACTTCTTATCTGAGGGAGGGAGCATGCTCCCAGGTTCACACTGGTCATGTCTTCTGGACAATGGACAGCTCAACGTGCACAAATAGTTAGAAGAGATTTTTTTCCCTCTAACCTACTGTAAAGGAAGTTCTCTGCAGGAGGAAGTTCTCCGGAGAAGTAGCTGTTTACAAACCAGCTCCATGTCTGACCTCACATTGTTTTGAGCAGTAAGTAAAGCATTTGGAATGCAGCTGAGCAAACCATGCCCCAGCCAGGAAGGCTGTAGCTTAGTGTCAACCCATAGAAGAGCTCCTTCACCTGCTCTTCTGCCTACTGAGACCGGCAACAATGGGCTTGGTAAATGCACTGACCTATGACTGTCTTGATGTGTGACTTCAAAAGTTCGGGTTGCCTCTTCCACAATAGAACACATCACTTGGGGTAACACAAATCTGTATTCTACACCACGGTCACTCACAACTAGGTGTTTAATCGGCGTGGAATAAGCTAGTTCTTATTTTTACTGGAGCAAGGTCTGTGTTTTGCAGGGGCACAGCTCAACAGCTCAGAGCATCTCAACCCATCAGCCCCTTTGCAGGACACATGGAGAGAGAAAGACAATTCCCATCTGTAGATACAGGTGCCAAGGAAATCTTAGAGGTTCATCAATTCCTTCTTAAGAGTAACTTGTCAGTTAAAAATTCCTCTCTGCTGACAGGTCCTCCTCTTGATGCCGTGGCCAGGAGGAAGTTGTCACCTTCACTTTGAATGCGGCCCATGCTCACATGAGCACTGCCCTGCTGGAGTCCTCACGGGGAGCACAGGAATAGCTAAGGGACTTTTCGATATTACAGGGACAGGCAGGGTGGAATGTGTATTGGGGATAACTGAGCAATACCAAGGCGAGCTGCAGAGTTTGAAATTAGAGAAGGCTCTGGCAGGGATTATGGTTATTGGAAGAACTGGGCCGTGTGATTGTGCCGCATCTTTTAGGTACAACTCTTTGTCTTCATTCCTTGGTGCTTATTTTAAGGTAATTTAAAGTAATTTTCGTCATCTTTATGCTTATGTAATGGAATAAAATGCTATTAAGCAGCTCCATTCTATTACCTTGTCATGAACATATGTATAGCCCTTTAGTTTTTCACATCTTAGCTATTTATTCTTTTTTGTTTAACAGAATTGGGGAACCTAGAGGCAGGGCAGAAGGACTGAGATGTAACATGTTGTGAGCTACAAGACTGCTAAGCTATCTCTCCAGCATACCTGCCTGGACTCTATTCAACCTTCTCCGAGTTTGTGTAGCAACATCTGGTCCATGTGAGAACAGCCTTGGGAGGCAGGGAACATCACACAGCCCTCCACGAAGAGACAGCCAGGGATGGCAATACCATGCATACTGGAGACAGCCAAGTCCGTCAAGCTTCCGGAGGGAGAGCGTGAACTCCATAGCAGTCCTCTGTGTCTGCCGATTCCTGAGTTGCAGTGACCAACACCCAGTGTTGTAGAGCAAGACGTGGGAACACAGGAACAAAGGGAGATGGTCCACTCCAACGATCTGGTCAGTAGCCTTGCCAAATCAGTGAGTGCGGAGGCAGAAAAATGCAGGCCCATTTCCACCTTGTGCTCTGGTCAGAGAGTTTGGAGACTGACAGGCATAATTGTACCTCCTAACTCAGGAGGTGGTTGCCTGGCTCTTTTGAAATTAAGATAGTTCAGTGCTATCCTGATGGGTGGTCAGTATATGCAAATGAACTTCTGCTCCCGTTTTTTTCTTTGGTTTTTCGAGACAGGGTTTCTCTGTGGCTTTGGAGCCTGTCCTGGAACTAGTTCTTGTAGACTAGGCTGGTCTCGAACTCACAGAGATCCGCCTGCCTCTGCCTCCCGAGTGCTGGGATTAAAGGCGTGCGCCACCACCGCCCGGCTTCTGCTCCTTCTATTGTAACTATGAGGTCACTTACAGAAGGGTGGTCTTCAATATAAGTGACTTAGAGCACCTTAGCTACCTAGATGACGGAATGCTAACGATTTGAGTCTCAGAGCGATAAGGTCATTGATTGGGTGAGTTATCCTTTGCATCATGTTAATAAAATTTTTTGTTATCTTCTCCCCCAGTGGGTTTTGTTTTTTTCCATGGGTATAAAAGATGTGGGAAAATAAATGTGTGTGATTTCAGGGTTGCATAATCTCTGGAATGTCTTCCCAGTACTGTCTTATGGTTTCTGTCTTGTTATTCTAACCATCTTCATATTCAATATCCCAGTCATGGTACCTGCTTAGTGCCATATTCCCTAAGTAATGGGTCTTTGACACACATAGAAGGTGAGCATACAGTGTAGGACCGAGCAACTCTGTATATGTGTGTGGATGCAGATGGACAAGCTCGCATCTTATCAATGGCCATGTATTAATTTCAGATCACTGTGTTTGTAGAAACTAAAATTGCGCCGGGCAATGGTGGTACACACCTTTAATCCCAGCACGTGGGAGGCAGAGGCAGGCAGATCTCCGTGGGTTTGAGGCCAACCTGGTTTACAGAGTGAGTTTCAGGACAGGTACCAAGGCTGCATAGAAACCCTGTCTCAAAAAAAACACAATAAATAATTAAATAAATAAATTAAAAAAAAATAAAAATGGCATCTTTTTTCCCACAGAAGCTTTTAGCTTCATGAGGCCTCATTTAGTAACTGTTGGTCTTCGGACTTCTGCTTTCAGTGTCCTGTGCAGAACACTAAAAGTTCATGTGCCTATGAGTTCCAGCTTATCTCCCACCGTCTCCTTTATCACTTTCTGTGTACCCAGTCATATATCGAGGCCCTCGATCCTATGGAGTTGAGTTTACAGAATGATGAATATGGATCGATTTTCATTCTTCTCCATGTAACTATCCAGTTAGACTACCATCATTTGTGGGAGATGATTTCTTATTTCCAGTGTGTATTTTTGTATTCTTCATCAAAAGCAAGTTCCCAGAGCTGTATGACCTTCTGTCTGGATCTTCAGTTCTATTCCATTGATCCATCAGTCTGCTCCTGTTCCAGTCTGGAGAGGTTGCTGTTGCTGCAGTTCTGTAGCAAACTGTGAGGCTAAGGACAGTGGTGCTTCCATGGGTTCTTTCATTATTGGTGTAGTTATTGTGCTTGTTTTGTGAATACTAAATAAATTTAATTTAAATTAACTGTGACATACTTGTGATATTGTTTTAGATTATATAAGCCCTACTGCCTTCAAATGTTTGTGTATTTTGTACCTTGTATATATAGACAGTGGAGGCAAATGTCAGCCAATGTCTAGTTTTTACCTTCGTCTCTCCCCACCTCATTTTCTACGACAGGTTCTCTCACTTAAGTTAGGGTTCACCCTTGTAGTTAGATTGACTGTCCTTGGAATTTGTGATGGCTATTCTTGATTATCAACTTGACTACATCTGGAATTAACTGACCCCCTCCCCCCCAAAAACCCTGAAAGCACAGGCACAGGAGCACACTTGTGATGGATTTTTGCTTAATTTGGAGTGTGAATATCCACTTATAATCAGGATCTTTAAGATGAATATTTGAAGTGGGAAGATACATCTTTAATTGAGATCTTTTGAGATGTGAAGACACAACCATAATCCGGACCATGCTTTCTGTTGGAAGCCTATGTAAGGACATGAGAGAAGGAAGCTTCTGTTTCTGTCTGCATTCTCTCATCTTATAGCAAGTGCGTTCCTTCACTGGCTTTAGAGCCTACTTCTTTAGATTCCTGCATATACTGAAGAACACTTAGGACATCCAGCATGTGGAGTGAACACCTGCTTAATTCTTGGACCTTCTATACATTGGTAACCACTTTTGGATTAGCTGGACCACAGTCTGTAAGTTGCTCTGATACTGCACACACACACACACACACACAAACACACACACACACACACACACACAGAGAGAGAGAGAGAGAGAGAGAGAGAGAGAGAGAGAGAGAGAGAGAGAGAGAGAGAGAGAGAGAGAGAGAGAGAGAGAGAGATTCTTTCTATAAATTCTGTTACTCCAGAGAATCCTAAGTATTAAGGTCCATGTCTCCTCCCTAAGCACAAATGTTTGAAAAAGATTTGAAAGAAATAGTTAGAGACAGAAGTAGCTACAAGATTATGAACAAATATCATAAATAAAATGAGAAAATAGCCCATGCCATGAAAGAAGAACTCAGTGAAGAGATGCTATAAAGACAGAAATAGAAGTTTAAAATTGATGAGCTTTTACTGTGTAAGGAGAGAGCTTCAAAGCACACATGAGGTGCCTTCATCACAAATGAGACTTTTAAAAAAAAAGACACTAGAATCATTATATTATTATTATTTGAGAAAATGAAGACAAACATCATAAAGCATGTGTTAAATGAATGCATGTAAAAATTCCTCTCATTTTAAGAATATTTACATACACATTCAGAGTATACCAAAGACACACAAAAAGGCATCATCTCCTCCCATATAACAGGTGAGCTACCTGAAGCTCAGGACAAAAATCTTGTTAAACAGTTGAGAGAAGCACAACCCTGACATGGGCGATCCTACAAGCTCAACTCTACGTAACTACAAGGTTCCTCAGGGTGAGCGTTCCAGGCCATCTGGGAAGAGGCAGACATGGAACGTGCTGAGTGGAGAACATTGAAATCCATCATGACTTCAGTCTACAAAGCTGTGTTTCTGGTAACGGAGGAGAAATGAACTTTCAGACAGAGACACAAATTAAGGCTCCGCTGTCACTAGACCAGCCCTGCGACACATGCTTAGCAGATCCGCACATTTCTTTCACCTTCCTAATACTTGAAATTCCAACTTCAGTCAAGTCGCTTACATGGATTTCAACAAATACAGACACACAGACTTCTTGGATAAGGATTCCAAGACAGAGGCATCAAAAGACCATGGATATTGAGGGGATAAACAGGCACTAAAGGTCTATACAGCTAAGGAAACAATCACCAGGGTTGCTAGACACAGAGAGATGAGAGAACATGTTGCCAAAGCATCTGATAACAGGGTACCCTAAAAAGTAGAAGAAACTAATATTATCAACAGCATAAAAGCAAATACTCCATTAGATACAGTTTGGAGGTGAGAAAATAGTGACTCTAATGTTCGCTTACACAGAAGACCTTTTATATAATCTAAACAATACAACAATTATGTGCTGCATTTAATTAGACTAAACTTATACATAACTTACAAAATGAGGACTAAGTCTTTGAAGTTTGCAACCACACACAGTAGGAGATGTTGAGATGCTAGATAGATGCCTCTATCTGATTTGATACAAACATTGTTTGTAGGTACCGAACCATATTACAATGTCCTGTGCATAAGGATAAATATTAAATGCTGATAAAATGGTTTTAAAAATTGGTATAATTTTAATAGTACTCATGGCATAGCATTTGAGATCCTAAGCATTTGGAAAACAAAGTTTAGATTTTACCTGTATAATGTGCTTTGGATATAAGAGGTTACTCGAGATTTTCTGTGCTGGGGGTTAATAGTCATGAGAGCAGTGTTCACAGAGAATCTGAACCTCCATTACATCCTCAGAGAACAAACTGTATCAATGAAAATTTATTGCTTATTTCAGTGAGTGGAATATTAGTGTGGCTACACACACACACACATACACACACACACTCACACACATACACACATGCACAGGCATGCACATGTACACACACACTAATACACACACACTACCAGCACCACCACCAGCAGCAGGAATTGCAATCATTGGTATCTCTCAAAATCAATGGACTCAATTCCCCTAATTAAAGAAACACAGATGAAAGAATGGTTGGGAAAAGAGGATCCATCCTCCTGGTGTACGCAAGAAACACACCTCAATACCAAAGATAGATATTACCACAGAGTAAAGGGTTGAGAAAAGATTTTCCAAGCAAATGGACTTAAGAAGCAAGCTGGTGTATTCTTTTTTTCTTTTTAATTCTTTTACAACTGAGATTTTATTGGTTGAGGAGCAAAATATACAGACATTTCAATTCCCAAATCATGAGTCCAAACTCTGAAGAGTTAGACATTGTGTTCACATACCCCAGAGCCACGTGTTGCTCCTCTTTGAACTTATTGCAGTGATGTTTAATTCATAAACTTGGCAAGTTTTTCCTACAACCTCACATAATAATAAAATTCTCACAATCTTCAATTCCACTGAATCACAATTTTATGCCACATACAGTACATACTCAAAACAAGATAAGTATAATAAAAATTCAAAAAACACAGAAAAATAATTTTTAAAAATATACTGAAAATGTTTTGTTCTATTAAAGAATATGTACAATTTTCACATGTACTAAAATTTAACTTTCACCGTTAAATAAATAAATATTTATACACATAAATACAAATAACAAAGAATCTAGAAGCTAACGAATGTCTCTACGATATACACAGTCTTGCTCATAACTGATGAAACACCCAGGAAGGCTGACTGAAGGATGTCAAAATAAGTGATATCACTGAGACAGCAGGTTTGGTGAGGGGAGGTGCAGGGTCCTAGTCCAGGAAAGTTCTCTCCTCTTCAGCTCAGGACTTACTCCTTGTCCTCACTCAATCTTGCCAGCAACTTGGCTGAGGAAGACAGGGCTCTCCAGACTTCTGCTCCGACCACCTCCCAGGCACAGGGGCTGTGTTTCTTCTCTCTCAGGTAGACAGTGATCCTGTGGAAGTATTTCCTCACAGCCACCATGGAGTCTTCCTGGCTCAGGGGAGGTTCCTGCACCTCCACCTGCTGCATCAGACAGGCCTGCAGGTCCTTAAGCTGCTGGTGGAGGCCAGTGCAGAATGTGTCTAGGAGGGCTGTCTCCCAAGCAGCAGATGAGTCCTTTGAGCTGAAGAGGATCAGGACCTCCTGGGTCAACTCCTGCAGGACAGGGATGGCTTGGGCCTTCTGGATCTGCTGGGCATCCACCTTCTCCAGAGGGAATGCAAAGTCCTTTCTGTCCTTGAGGCAGGACAGAGGGGAGAGTCTCCTCATTTGTGCCAGGAGTGTCATGGCTCCTTGTTGCTGAGGTTATGAGTCTGAGGCAGGTCACATCCCAGAAAGCAGGTTGACCAGTAGCTCATCAGCACCATGGTCATCAGGAAAGCACAGGGTCTGGCCATTTTGGATGTTGCAGATGCTGTTGGTCCTCTGGGCTGTTGGTCCTGAACCTTCCCGTCTAGGTTCTCTGAAGACCCTGCTGTGTGCATGTGTCTTAAATAAGAGAAAGCTCTACTTTCCATTTTATGAATGCCCTCCCCTTTCTTTCCAATTCTCTTTTCCCTTCTTACATTCATTCTGTGATCAGGTCTGGGCATTTTTCTCAACCATTTTGGTTTTCCTTATTGCTTTCACTTTCACTGCTCATTTTAACAAAGTTAATTAACAAGTTTCTACTAAATGAAGACATTAACTTTACAGTATAGATATCCATATATAAATGAAACTTAGTTATATAACATAAAGATGAAAAGAATTCATAATTGTACTTAAAATCTATTGAATGCTCTGTTTCAACGTTTCTTCAGCACATGCTTGAGTACCTCGTGGGTTTCTCAGCCCCCATGTGAAATCCAGGCACAGAAGCACAAAACTGTAATCCCGAAACACGGGAGAAGAAGCAGAAAGGACTCTAGTGCTTCAGCAAATCCAACTACAGCTTAAATGAGAGAACCCGTCAGAGAAAGCAAGCAGGGCATGACTGAAGTAAGAACTGGCCATTGACTTCTGGCTTAACATACATGAAGACTCACATCAAATGCAAACAGACAAAAGCAATAAAGAAATCAAAAGTGATTGAGAAGGAAGTGCCCAGACAGGAGCAAAGAATGAATGCAAGAAAAACAAGAGAATTGGGAAGCAAGTTATTGGCATTAAAAATGGAAATTAGTGTTTCTCCTTTTAAGACACATGCACACAGGATGGCCTTGACAGAACTGAGAAGGGGTAAGTCACGACCAACAGCCCAGAGGACCAGCAGAAGCTGCAACATCCACAATGGCTAGACCCTGTGTTTCCTGATGACCCTGGTGCTTATAAACTACTGGTCAACCTGCTCTCTGGGATGTGACCTGCCTCAGACTCATAACCTCAGCAACAAGGGAGCCTTGACACTCCTGGCACAAATGAGGAGACTCTCCCCTCTCTCCTGTCTAAAGGACAGAAAGGACTTTGCATTCCCTCTGGAGAAGGTGGATGCCCAGCAGATCCAGAAGGCCCAAGCCATCCCTGTCCTGCAGGAGCTGACCCAGCAGGTCCTGTTCCTCTTCAGCTCAGAGGACTCATATTTTGCTTGGAAGACAACCCTCCTAGACACATTCTGTACTGGCCTCCACCAGCAGCTCAATGACCTCCAAGCCTGATGTAGCAGGTGGTGGTACAGGAACCTCCCTGAATAAAGGTATTTATATTTTTATTCACATCAGAAGCAAAATTACTGTTTTGAAGTAGCAAAAAAATTTATGTTTGAGGTTTACCACAAGTTAAGGAACTGTGTTAAAATATCGTTACATAAGGAAGCTTGGAAACCACAGAGCTATATAGTGTGGTCCAGGACACCCAGTGCTATATGGATTTTCTTAGCTTCAAAAATAAAAAAAAGAACTAAATTAATTTGAGGCTTTAAAGATTGATCCATTTATTCAAGTGTAAATATAAATACATTTTATCTTAGCATTTAAATATCTCAGATGAGGCACACTAAAAATTAATGAAAATATATAAATAAAGTCTGAGTCTAAAGACATCTGGGGTGACAATTTAGCCTTAAATCCGAACACCAAATTTGTTGTGAAAGCATTCTACTATATGGAGACTTTGAAATTAAGCAGAAAAGTAGATCATTTTCTTTACACTACTGTAACCTTACAGTGAAAACACATACTTGTAGTCTACATACTCACTAAGATAAAAGTGTTGATGAGGGATGACGGTGAGTATGGGTACGATTAAATCAAACCATGTACGCAAGTCAGGACTAAAAGAATGTTCAGGAGTGGAGAAGTCGATCTCCTCCTTGCATCTTTAAGGTCATTTGTGAACGATTTTAAAATGGGTTGCACAGTCCAAAAATAGTGCATTCAGTAACCACAAAAATAAGCTTTATGAAGAAGATAACACAGGAAACTGCGAGGAATCATGGGGTTCCAAAAGGTTCGTTTTATACATATTTCTAATTGTATTGGCTCCAAGGGATTTTTTTTCTGAGGCTAGTATGAATGAGTTGATTGCCAGATTCCTCTTCTGGAAGGTTTTACTGTGTGCTCTACTTTTATGCTGTGCTTCATGCCTTCACTAATATTAACTTCCCTAAATGTTTAAATTCCTTGATGTTGAGAGTAGAATTCTAGATCCCAGAGTCAGGCTGGCCAGAGGCTGGTAATGTCAGGGGTATAATAGATTAAAGGGGAGTAGGTCACAATCTGACAGGAGCGAGACATTCTGACTTACTGCTGCACTGTGAGATACTGTCCATACAGAAGCATGAGATTAGTAGGAGAAATGCAAAGACAGGATTTCTCAAGCAATGATTGAGAAGTATTCGATGGGTTTATATATTTGTCTGAAGAATATACATCATTCCATGCACCCACAGTAGTTTGTATCCTGATCATGTATGTAATATTTACACCAGAATGTTAAAATAAATATTAAAAATTTTGAAAAGAGGTAAAGAATGAAGAGACAATCAGGTCAAATTAGTAAAATTTATAGAAAATGCAAATACATACCAAATTATAACAAAAAACATGCTACATTACACAAACAGTTAATGAATAAATGAGTGAATAGAAAATTAAACAATTAAATAAATAATTACATAAATAGATGTGGTGGGTGAAGAGCAAGTGTCTTTAAAGAGAGATAGAAGCACTGTTCATTGCTGATGGAACATATAGACATGTTGATTGAGGTCATGGCAAAATGAGTGAGATCTGTGTGACTCCAGAGTCTGATCAGAGAGGTGCAGGGTCCAAGTCCAGGAGAGTCCCCTCCACTTTGGCTCAGGACTTACTCTTTCTTCTCACTCAATCTTGCCAGCAACTTGGCTGAGGAAGACAGGGCTCTCCAGACTTCTGCTCTGACCACCTCCCAGGCACAGGGGCTGTGTTTCAGCCCTCTCAGGTAGGCAGTGATCCTGTGGAAGTATTTCCTCACAGCCACCATGGAGTCTTCCTGGCTCAGGGGAGGTTCCTGCACCCCCACCTGCTGCATCACACAGGCCTGCAGGTCCCTGAGCTGCTGGTGGAGGCCAGTGCAGAATGTGTCTAGGAGGGTTGTCTCCCAAGCAGCAGATGAGTCCTTTGAGCTGAAGAGGATGAGGACCTGCTGGGTCAGCTCCTGCAGGACAGGGATGGCTTGAGCCTTCTGGATCTGCTGGGCATCCACCTTCTCCAGAGGGAATGCAAAGTCCTTTCTGTCCTTGAGGCAGGACAGAGGGGAGAGTCTCCTCATTTGTGCCAGGAGTGTCAAGGCTCCCTTGTTGCTGAGGTTATGAGTCTGAGGCAGGTCACATCCCAGAAAGCAGGTAGTCCAGTAGCTCATCAGCACCAGGGCCATCAGGAAAGCCCAGGGTCTGGCCATTGTGGATGTTGCAGATGCTGTTGGTCCTCTGGGCTGTTGGTCCTGAACCTTCCCGTCTAGGTTCTCTGAAGACCCTGCTGTGTGCATGTGTCTTAAATAAGAGAAAGCTCTACTTTCCATTTTATGAATGTCCTCCCTTTATCTTCCCACATCCTTTTCACTTTCTTTAAGTCATCCTCTGCTTGTGCCTGTCCTCTTTTTAGACCTTTTTGTTTCCCTTCTGTTTGCATTTTCACTTATCCCCCCAACATAGTTTCTTTAGAGTTTATTCCTGAAATTGTCCTGGACAATTTATAGCACAGATATTCCTTACAGGTATGACATTACTCACATGTAAAAAAATTAAATCTTTTCTCTAATAATTGTATTGAAAAGTTACTGAATTTAATGCTGCAAATGAACTTTGTGAGTCATGTTTACTTCTTTATATAGTTACTTAGATTGTATTGTAAATTTTACTGCAAATTATTTTTTCTAAGTGTACATTAATGTTTTAATATTTTCAAATATTTGATGCAATGGCACGTTACAGTTAACATCTATATATGTTAATTAAGTGCTAAGAAATGGAGTCATATGCCATGATTCGCATATATCCATGGGAGGCCTGTTCATTTCTGAGTAGAAAGGGAGGAGGAGTGGATACCGGGTGGTTTTGAAGGGCACTGGCAATGAGAAACTTGGAGGAGAGGAGTGAGGTGAAAGTGTTGTCTGGAGGGACAATAAATAAATAACTTGAAAAGTGGGATCATTTTTATTCTAGCTTTCTTAATTTAGTTTGATATTAATTTATATGAAAGATTAAATGTGGTTTCTAGTATATATTAGGTATTTTTTTTAATGATTATCCACGGGTTCTTATTGCCCAATGGTAAAGAGCTTCCTGATGAAGGCTGGAAAACTGATGTTGATCCTTTGAGCCAGTGGTGGGCGTGGAAAACTGATTTCTGGATGTTGTCCTCACTCCACGTACTTGTTGCTGCAGGAAATTTTTGGTTAACACACATACATGCATTCTCTCTCTGTGTGTGTGTGTGTGTGTGTGTGTGTGTCTCTATCACACACACACACACACGCAAAACATACACACCTGTATGTATATACTAAAGATCATAATGTATAGCATATACGTGTTTGTTCTAAAAGTCTCAGACTTATTCTTTGCACTGTTACATCTCTGTCCTTATGATTTACGGGATGTTGTCTCGGGCTGTGGGTTCTTTAGCTGGTTAGTGCTCCAGAAGAGCTTTCATCAGAATGAGGAACAGGTGGGGGGTTTCTGTGCTGCTGCCATCGTGACTTATACAGTGAACGGAGCTTCTCTGATATTTCTCTCCCTCTCCATCCCTTCTTATGAAGCAGTTTTGGAGGTCATGGAGTTGTTCTTTGCAGTTCCTTCAAAGTCAGGATCAGTGCAGACATCACCCACTGTCCATCATTACTGCCCTGATGTTCTTCGACCAATAACAGTTACGCCTATATTGAATGTAGTTTTTTTTTTTTTTTCTGGTGTGTATGAGTTTAGAGAATCTGACGCCAGCTGCTGGTATTTCCCCAGGTGCCTGTGACTTATTCAGTGGTGTTCGAGTCTATTCACACTCCCTGCTGCACAGTGCCACAGTGTTCTCAATCCCCTTCCTGTACCCCACTCCCTGAGTGTGCTCACCATACCTTGATGACTTCAGTGCTCACACACAATGTGGCGTTTGCTTGGTTTTCAGCATCATAAATCCTAAAAGGTCGTTGCTCTGATTTTAGTGGATTCACTAGCCAGGCTTTTGTTTACAGCAGTGACCACATTGCCATGGATCAGAGTAATTTTGAAAGTGACCTAGATAGTCAATCCATTCCCAGACAAAACTTCAATGATTTCCTTCTCGACAACATCAGTCTTAACACCCCTACAGAAACAGGAAGCTGTAGGTAGCAGGACTGTAGAGGAGAAGAGCAATGGCCTTGGCGTCTCCGTGCCTGGTTTCTTACATCACTCTACTCCTCACAGAGGACAAGCGCATCCCTCCGTCCTCCAGAGAACCTTCCTCTTGTAATAGATGCTGCGTACAGACACGTACAAGTGGTCAATGGACAGAGAACAGGTGACTGAGACATGGTCAGTCTGGCTTTCCTGGATCCCGAGGTCAGCGGTCATTACACAAGAGGTCAGAGGAAGATGGCAATGCCCAGAGGCAGTTGATGACTGCAGCAAATCAGTGGTGTTGGCACAATGGAGCAGTCGCCTGTACCTGCTGATAGCAACTGTGACTGCACGCACAAAGTCTGAATATGATCAAGACAGACCAGACCCTTGTTTAAAGCAGGGAGGATGTCAGGAAATCCCACCCCTAGCAGAGGAGCTCTTCGGGGTGAAGGAGATTCAGTTATCCTCAGTAATGGGAGCCATGAGAGGTTGCACATCGTCCACAAGGTGGCAGTGTACCCGTGCACATTTGGCAGCAATAAGTGAACTCAAGGTTAAAAACAAAATAATAAGGAATAAAATTGAGAGGAACTAGCCTAGTAACTTTATAGTCATTTAACTTCCCTTGTTAGATTTGCTCCATGGGGTGTTTTTTGAGGCTACTATGAATGGAGTTTTTCCTGGAAAAGTTCATGTCATCTTGACGCCAGCTAGGGTCGTGTGGGAAGAAGGAATCTTATTAGGGAAGATGTTCCTATAGAATCACCCTGCAGACGAATCTCTAAGCTATTTTATTAACTGATGACTGCTATAGAACCATCCATCCCACTGCAGGTGATCTCACCCCTGGACATGTGATTCTGTATGCATAGAAAGCACGTTGAGCAGCCGTGAGTCATCAAGGCAGTAGCCAGTGCTCCTCTGTGACTTCCATACCAGCCCCTGCCTTCAACTTCCTGCCCTGTTCTCAGTAGTGGAATATGCTGTGGATTTTAAATGAAAACAAACCCTTTCCACCCACATGTTGCTTTAGGTCATAATACTTTATCACAGCAATAGAAGCCTACTCCAAGACAGGGCTGATGCCCATAATTTCAGTGTTTCTCAGCGGTTACAGGAAGAGTCCTCATTAGTTGTGTGCTATATTTTATTTTGACTTTATTGAAGGGGAAGCCTAGCCCAAAACCTTGTTTTGTAAGGCGTGTCCCCCTTGGTCTGAAGGCGTGTCCCCCTTGGTCTAAAGGCGTGTCCCTCTTAGGCGTGTCCCTCTTAGGCGTGTCCCCCTTAGGCTAATATTGACTTATAAAATCTTGCGGGCCTGTGGCCTGGCTCTCGTTGTTTTCCTGCCCTCCTCGCTGGAACCTTGGATTTGTAAGTTCCCTTTCCTTTCCTTTATTAAAACTGACTTATATATATTAAAGCTTGTCTGGTGAATCATAACTGCCGATCAACCACGCACCTTCATTTGGCGTCCAACTCGGGCATTTGGGAGCCTTCAGCTCCAGTTCCCACACTGCGTGGCAGGGATTCGGCCTTGGGCTCTTGATTGCTTCAGAGCAGTTTCCCAGACTAGCCTGTCCCAGCCCCGCTTGTACGGAGCAAAGGACCTGTGTGTGCGCGCGGGTGACTCAGTCCGAGCTCGCTAACCCCTCAGGCAGCACCAGTCCCGGCTGAGTTCGGCCTGGGCCCTGACCTGCCGGAGACTAGCGGTTACTGCCGGAGTCCCAACATTCGAGCTCCGCTGGTACTGCAGACTCGGTTTGGCCGAGCGGTTATTGCCCTAGCGACCTACTGGCAGGGAACGGTCATTTCAGGTAAAATTTCTTTTGATAAAAAAAAAAAAAAAAAAAATGTCTGACCATATCACCGTTGAAAGCTTCTGCAATCTATTTAATTATACTATGGTAGAAATATTACAGGATACATATGATATTCCCATAACTTGGATGTTTATAGGGCTTGCAATTTTTCTCGTATTTGGTTTCTCCCTTACATGGTTTGAAAATAGAAAAATGATAAAGTCCTTACAGAATGAAACCAGGATTCTTAGGACAGAGGTTGAATGCTTAAGAAAGGGCACAACTGTTTTGAGTGACAACTTTAAGTCGGTCGAGGTATTTGCAAAAACAATTCAGACTGACACCAAGAAAGAGTTTGAAGGTCTCAAGGAAGGGAATAGGGCTTTGTCTGATATGACTCGGTCAAATGAGCAAAATTTAGAAAAACTACAGTCTGATATTAAGGAGAGACTCATTGCTGCGGAGGAGAGAACAGCTGATTTGGATCGTAAACTTCAGTCCCTGTCTGAAACATTATCAGAGAGAATTAAAACTGCTGAATGTGAAAATCGGACTTTGTCTAAAGGATATGACAGATTGGCTGACAGATTGTCAATACAAGAAGGCACAATTCATGCCATGAAAATTCTATCCAAGGATGAGATACTAACTCTACTGGACAAACTTCATGTTTTGGAATCCTCCATGAAGGCCTTGGAGCATAATTCTGGACAGGAGATCCAGGCCTTACAGAAGGGAATAGTAAGCAGATTAGAAAAGATTGAGGAAATTATAGAACAGGAGCAAACGGTACAAAGGCGAAATTTAACTCCGTCAATGAGTAAAACTCTCCGGGATAATTTCCATAAAGTTCTACCTGCCTTTCCAATAGTAACGTCAGAAAAGGTGACTGGTTCCAAAAACCCTAAAGTCATCAAGGAATATACATGGGAACCCGTCCGTATGAATGATCTCAAAGAAATTAAACAAGCCATTATGAACTTTGGGCTACATTCGTCCTTTGTTAGAGAGATGCTCAAAACTTGGTCTATAAGCAATAAGGCAACGCCCCATGATTGGGTACAATTAGTATCAGCTGTTCTAGAGAGTGGGTCACAATTAAATTGGAAATGCATGTTCAGACAAGAGGCTAAACTTTTAGAACAGCAGGAAAGAGCAAAGGGAATTGAGATCTCCCTAGATCAAATTCTAGGTGAAGGACTTTTCTCTGATCCTCTGGAACAAGCGAATTATGATGAACACACCTTATCCATATGTACTACAGCAGCTTTAAAAGCTTGGGACAGGGTTCAAGACCCAGGACAGAGACTGGAATCATATATCAGAGTTAAACAGGGTCAGAGAGAACCCTTTAGTGATTTTTTACAAAGGCTAACTAAAGCTGTACAGATAGGGATATCTGACCCAGAAGCAAGACGTATAATAATTGAATCTTTGGCTTATGAGAATGCCAATGTGGAGTGTAAAAGGATCCTGGGGCCTTTAAAGATGAGATCAGCGCCCTTGGACGAATGGGTCTTACATACAATGAATGTTGAATCATTTGACTATGGCACTGAAGCATGGGTCGAAGAAGCAATTTCTAATGCAAAAAGGAGGCATCAAGTTACCAAATGTTTTAACTGTGGCAAGATGGGACATATTAAAAGGAATTGCAGACAACGGATTTTCAGAAATAATAATAATAATAATAATAACAATAATAATAATAATAACAATAATAATAATAATAATAATGCCTCTTCTAGAAATAACAGACGTAGGAGGACTCAGCCTTCAGGTATATGTAGGAGATGTGGAAAAGGCAGACACTGGACAAATGAGTGCAGGTCAACAAGAGATAGACAAGGCAACCTGTTGCCACTGGGAAACTCAATGGGGGGCCTCTCGCAGGCCCCCATGGCGAATGTGGTCCAGTCATTTCCAGTTACTGCCGAGAACATGCCTCGTCAAGAAAATTAGAAAGCCCCATGCCTGCTGTTAAAAGCAAAAATGGCCTGAAAGATGAGTTACGTGTATTTTGGCAGACTTTTATAAATGAACAAAGACCAAAGTTAAGAGTATGTGTAAATGGCATTTTTATTACTGGCCTACTGGACACAGGTGCGGATGTAAGTATCATTACTCCAGAATCTTGGCATCCGTATTGGCCTCTTCAGGATGTAAATGTTCAGTTCCTGGGAATTGGAACCCTATCTCAAGTAAGGCAGAGCACGAGATGGGTTGAATGTATAGGGCCAGAAGGACAAATAGGAAAATTAAGGCCATATGTAGCCAATATTGCAGTGAATTTATGGGGCCGTGACCTGTTGCAGCAATGGAATACCCAAATTAACATTCCTGCTGCTTCTAGAGCCTCTATCACCGAGGGAAATATTAAAAGATATTACAGAAGGCGGAAACCGGCTGTTCGGGCTGTACAAGAATGCAAAGCAATTGATGGCCCTTCAGAGATACGAACAGCACTGCCTCTAAAATGGTTGACTGAGAAACCAATATGGACAAAGCAATGGCCATTAGCTGAGGAAAAGTTGCAGGCTTTAGAACAGCTGGTACAAGAGCAATTAGATGCTCGACATATAGAAGAATCTACCAGCCCTTGGAATTCTCCTGTATTTGTTGTTAAGAAAAAATCTGGTAAGTGGAGAATGGTGACAGATCTCAGGGCTATCAATAAGGTTATTCAACCTATGGGCTCTCTGCAATCTGGAATTCCTCTGCCATCTTTATTACCAAAAGGATGGCCTCTCATAGTAATTGATTTAAAGGATTGTTTCTTCACTATACCTTTACAAGAAAAAGACAGAGAAAAGTTTGCCTTCACAGTGCCTACTTATAATAACTCTCAACCTACAAGGAGATACCAGTGGACCGTCCTCCCACAGGGCATGTTGAACTCTCCCACCCTGTGCCAATATTTTGTAAATCAACCATTGCAAATAATACGCAAGCAATTTCCCAAGTCGATAATTTATCATTACATGGATGATATTCTGTTATCTGATTCAAACATGGCTACTTTAGAAAGACTGTTTGAAGAAGTAAAAATACTTTTACCTAAATGGGGATTGCAGATTGCTCCTGAAAAAATTCAGAGAGGAGATTCTGTTAATTATCTAGGTTATAAAATAGGTTTACAAAAAATTAAGACACAAAAAGCACAAATTAGGAGAGATCGGTTACGGACTCTCAATGACTTTCAAAGGTTGTTAGGAGACATTTCCAGCTTACGACCAGCTGTTGGCATAACACCTGATATGATAATTCATTTAAATAAAACCTTGGATGGTGAAAAAGACTTAAACAGTCCCAGAGAATTAACAGCTGAAGCAGAAAAGGAGCTGAGAATGATTGAAGAGAAATTACAAGAGACACATGTGGACAGGGTGAATCCAGAGCTCCGTTGTATTCTCGTCATATTGCCTTCCAAAATTTCTCCTACAGGAATTTTAATGCAGAGAGATGATATTATCCTAGAGTGGATCTTTTTACCACATAAACCAAGTAAGAAAATAAAAACTTATGTGGAAAAAGTCTCTGAATTAATTATAAAAGGCAAATTGAGACTTCGTCAACTAGCAGGCATAGACCCAGCAGAAATTATAGTGCCTTTCACTGCTGATGAACTAAAAAAGTTGTGGGAAGATAACGAACCATGGCAAAGAGCTTGCGCTAATTTTTTGGGAGAAATCAATAACAACTATCCGAAAAGCAAGAGGCTTAACTTTATAAAGAGAACTTCTTGGATTCTCCCTCGAATCATCCGTGATGCTCCGATAACTGGAGCACGTACATTTTATACTGATGCTAATAAATCAGGGAAAGCAGGTTACAAATCAGAAGATTTGAGTAAGGTGGAACAAAGCCCTTATGATTCTGTCCAGAAGGCAGAATTATATGCCATTCTTATGGTGGTAAGGGATTTTAAAGAACCGCTTAATATAGTTACTGATTCACAATATGCAGAAAGAGTAATCTTACATATTGAAACTGCTGAATTTATACCTGATGATACAGAATTAACCTCATTGTTTATCCAGGTACAAGACATGATCAGGAACAGGCTTTGCCCTATGTATATAACACACATCCGATCTCATACGGGTCTGCCAGGTCCTCTAGCAAAAGGTAATGCAGAAATTGATCAATTGTTGATTGGTAGTGTGCTGCAGGCCTCTGAATTTCATAAAAAACATCATGTCAATAGCAAAGGCTTGAAGAAAGAATTTTCTATTACATGGCAACAAGCTAAGGAAATTGTAAAGAAATGCCCTACTTGCTCTTTTTATAACCAAACACCACTGCCTGCAGGGGCTAATCCAAAGGGCACTCAAAGGAATGAAATCTGGCAGATGGATGTGTTTCACTTTGCAGAATTTGGCAAATTAAAATATGTACACCACACCATTGACACTTATTCAGGTTTTCAATGGGCAACTGCTTTAAGCTCAGAAAAAGCTGATTCAGTAATCACCCATTTATTAGAAGTTATGGCCATCATGGGTATACCTACACAAATAAAGACTGATAATGGTCCAGCTTATGTCTCTAGGAAAATGAAACAGTTTTTTGCTTATTACAATATTAAGCATGTTACAGGTATACCATACAATCCTACAGGTCAAGCAGTCATAGAAAGATCAAATAGAACTATAAAGGATATGTTAAACAAACAGAAAGGGGTGGAAAATACCCCTAGAAATAGGTTACATAGTGCTTTATTAACCCTGAATTTTCTCAACGCTAATGAGAAGGGGACAACGGCTGCAGAAAGACACTGGATAATGGAAAAGTCTGCTGAATTAAATCAACCAGTTTATTTCAAGGATGTGCTGACCTCGCAGTGGAAGCCAGGAGATGTGCTGCGTTGGGGAAGGGGTTTTGCTCTTGTCTCCACAGGAGAGGAAAAATTGTGGATACCGTCAAAATTAATAAAGGTTCGGTTTGAAGAGAAGAAGCCCCTTGGAAAAGAAAAATAATTCATTCACAAGGATGATAACCATACTGATGGTAAGAAAAGCATATAGGTTGGGGGCAGGGTTCTTTTCTTATCTCCACAGGAAACCATTCATCTTCAAAGAACTTAAGGGACCCTGGATATTTAAATACTGATGCATGGACACTAGTTACAACCTAATATGGATCAACACAGAACCCGAATATGTTTAGTAAGTATAAAACATTTTTTTACATATATACTGTGCCTTTATTTATATGTATATAGAGCTGGTTTTGGAGTTGGACTGTGGCTCAGTCCTTCTTCAATTCCAAGCCTGTTTATAAGAGATATCTCAGAGTTTCTGTCTCAGGTCAGGAGCCATGAAATGGGACAGAATAATAATAGTAATAATAATAATGATGATGATGATGATGATGATGATGATACTTGATAAACTTTCTTTGCCTTTCCTCATATCTGTCTGTCTTTATTATACCTTCCATCGAATATATATGTCTGTATATGTCTTTGTAGATAATGTTTACCTTTCCTGTAACAAACAACAAATTTTCCTTCAGTAATCTTTGAAGTTTCCAGGATGAAGATGGGGCCCCACAACATCAATTTCACCTGGTTACTATGACGTCATGTTTTTAATAGC
Organism: Arvicola amphibius; assembly: GCF_903992535.2. NCBI lineage: Eukaryota > Metazoa > Chordata > Mammalia > Rodentia > Cricetidae > Arvicola > Arvicola amphibius. The sequence continues at coordinate 61,756 of NW_024582332.1, forward strand.
GCTAAAATTAGACTTTTTTTTTGGTTTTTTTTTTTTGATACCAACTACACAAGACAGTTTCAAATGGTGTACAATTTTGACAACACTCTGGCCAGACCTCCTCAAAACACTCAGAGGCTAGTTACAATTTCCTCGACCAAATGTTATTCTGGGAATTTTACCATCATTTGCTTTCACGGGACCCCCTGAGAAGAACGTCGCCCCCATGTCAGCTAGAAGCAATCTTAGAGGACGACGCCCCCTCTCCCAACAGAGTTTGCCCTCTGGTTTAGGGACATCATTTAGTAGATGGTATAGGGTTGAGGGGATGGGGGAGGTATTATATGGACTCAGGGGTGTTTATGAAAAAAAAAGGGGGGGGGAATTACCTGGTTTGATGGGATGATTAGTATTTGTGAATTATTGTTATTAGAAAATTGCATTGGTGTTGATTCTTGTATATTGAACATTGTATGTGAGTATGCTTCTACCTCTATTGTATGAGAGTATGCTTCTACCTCTGTTTAAAACAATTGTTATATTGAGATATTTATCATATTGCAATGTACATTTCTACCTCTGATATTATTTGTATAATGACATTGTTTACGTTTGGGGATATTGTCCTCATTTATTGCACAGTTGTTTTTCAGGTTTTTTAGATACATAGAAATTATATTTAGTATAGATAGTATAATCTTCGACCTCTTTGAAGAGCTGTAGAACATGGCCTTTAATCTAACCTAGAGTTTGGTACTTATGAGACACAATCACTCCTGGCAACACCATTCTACTCCCGAGAGAATGTTGAGCACCAAAGACACTCCACTGGGAGCTTGTCTTCTTCTTGGCAGAAGTGGCCTTTAGGCAAAGAAAAAGCCCATACCTCGACCACTGACAGAGTTTCAGAGTATCCGTAAATGGATAAAAACAGGATTGTCTTATCTTGCCAAGACAGGGTTGGACAGTTCTACAAAAAGTTCCTTGCCTTTGAAAAATGTTATGTCAGTTGTGTTAGGCCTTAGCCAAAGTTGGTTGCCTCAACATTGCAAAACGAAACTTTGGGTGACTGCCCAGGTAGTTAGTTGTCTCTGTCATTTGTTGCACATTTTGGAAGTTTCTTGTTTGTACTTCCTGGTTGCTTAAGTAATATTACTTCCCTTCTCAGATCTTTGATGGGGTTGAAGATTAGATAATTGTAGTTACCCTCTACATTATTTAGACTCCTTGAAATAGAATGCTTAGTAAAACTTTTGTTATATGTTTCTTCTTAATATTGTTTGTAATTTTATATTTATTATTTGTTCCTATTGAATATAGTTGTATTTGGTTTGGTTCTGTCTTATTTAGACAAAAGGGGGAGATGAAGGGGAAGCCTAGCCCAAAACCTTGTTTTGTAAGGCGTGTCCCCCTTGGTCTGAAGGCGTGTCCCCCTTGGTCTAAAGGCGTGTCCCTCTTAGGCGTGTCCCTCTTAGGCGTGTCCCCCTTAGGCTAATATTGACTTATAAAATCTTGCGGGCCTGTGGCCTGGCTCTCGTTGTTTTCCTGCCCTCCTCGCTGGAACCTTGGATTTGTAAGTTCCCTTTCCTTTCCTTTATTAAAACTGACTTATATATATTAAAGCTTGTCTGGTGAATCATAACTGCCGATCAACCACGCACCTTCACTTTATGATCTTACTCATATTTGTATAGAAAGGAGTTTATCTGGTAGAAGTTGAGAGTCAAATGTTAGTTATCAGAGGACAGAGAAATCAGAGGGAAGTACAGTCTAGGAAGAGTTGGTCAAGAGGACAAAGGCACAGCGTGACACAAGCAACATGTTCTGACATCCTTCTGCAATGCTGCTGGCTACACATACTGAGGAGTGATGAATAATAGAGAGAAGGAAGATTTTTCCCATTGATAAACTAAGACTATATGATGATTGTATGCACTCACCTCTTACGTTTATGCAGTGCACATTGCTTTCAGTATTATTTCTTACTGAGTCCAGATAGGTAATATTGATGGTGACCCAATGAGTTTAAAACCATCAAAAGCTTTTTCAAAGATCTAATGGCTGACAAATAAGAACAAACATGTATAGTCAAAAATTTATTGACTAGAGGAAATAAATTAACAATATTGGTTTGATACATTAAAGAAAATAGAAAATTCATAATATTATAAGGTAAATAAAATTATGTAAATAGTAAAACAGGAAAAAACAATATAAATAAATAAAACATTTGAATAAATAAACAAATGCCCTTACAAATAAATATAATAGAACCTAACATTATGCAAAATATGCAGGCAAACATAATCATTGATGTCAAAGTAAAAGATCTTGGGAAAGGCAAAATCTGCCAAGTGAGGTTCAGGGTCCTAGTCCAGGAGAGTCTCCAACACTTTGGCTCAGGACTTACTCCTTCTCTTCACTCAATCTTGCCAGCAACTTGGCTGAGGAAGACAGGGCTCTCCAGACTTCTGCTCTGACCACCTCACAGGCACAGGGGCTGTGTTTCTTCTCTCTCAGGTAGGCAGTGATCCTGTGGAAGTATTTCCTCACAGCCACCATGGAGTCTTCCTGGCTCAGGGGAGGTTCCTGCACCCCCACCTGCTGCATCACACAGGCCTGCAGGTCCCTGAGCTGCTGGTGGAGGCCAGTGCAGAATGTGTCTAGGAGGGTTGTCTCCTAAGCAGCAGATGAGTCCTTTGAGCTGAAGAGGATCAGGACCTCCTGGGTCAGCTCCTGCAGGAAAGGGCATCCACCTTCTCCAAAGGGAATGCAAAGTCCTTTCTGTCCTTGAGGCAGGAGAGAGGGGAGAGTCTCCTCGTTTGTGCCAGGAGTGTCAAGGCTCCCTTGTTGCTGAGGTTATGAGTCTGTGGCAGGTCACATCCCAGAGAGCAGGTTGACCAGTAGCTCATCACTACCAGGGCCATCAGGACAGCACTGGGTCTGGCCATTGTGGATGTTGCAGATGTTGCTGGTCCTGAACCTTCCCCTGTAGGTTCTCCGAAGATCATCCTTTGTGCATCTGTCTTAAGTAGGGCAAACACTAGTTTCCACTTTCTTAATGCCCTCCCCTTCTCCACAATTCTTTTCACTTTTCTTCATTAATTCTCAGCGGTGTCTTGGCATTTTTCTCAACCATTTTTATTTTCATTACTCTTTTCTCTTTCATTGCTCTCCTAAACAAATCTGTATCAGAGGTTTTCTTGCCCTGAGTAAAATTGTCGTTAACTGTTAACCACACATATGCATTCAACTTTTGATATTTACACACGTAATTCAATGATAAATTTCTTCTAAAACTTGTAATAAAAAGATATTGAAATTCAGTTTGTAATTAAATTTTCTGTTGTTATTTATATCAAATACATACTTTTAAATTATAATTTAAGATATGATGCAAATTTGCTGTTTCTAAATTTATCATATTAATGTAATGAGACACTGTTTTTCTAATGTTTAAAAGAAAAAAATACTTTTTCAAATTGCCCTTATTAACTTTAATACTGATTTATATGTATGCTTGATTTAATAATCACTGTATATTGGCTATTTATTCAATGATTGCCATGCCATCATGAGGTTTTAATATGTGAGGGTTTGCTGTCAAAGTTTCATGAGCTGAGTTTGATTCCTGGAACCCATGGTTGAAGCAGAGATCTGAGTCCTGTATTTTGTCCTCTGAACACCATATTCATGATGTGGCAATCTTGAGGCTGCTCACACACACACACACACACAATCACATACACTCAAACACACAGATATACGTACACACTCCCACACATACATACACACAAACATGCACACTCCACACGTAACACACACACACACACACACACACACACACACACTCCAGCATATCTGCATATAGACACACTGCATTATACACAAAAATGCCCATTCACATAAGCACACACACACATATATGCACACCCTCCTCCCACATAAGTATACATCCCTCCCACGAAAATGCACTCACATGCAAATTTACACATTCTCACATGTACAAGCCCCCCACACTCAAACACACACATACATTTCCACACATATGTACACACTTGTGCACACACTCACACGCTGGTGAACAAACATCTACACTTACATACATGCTCTCTCTCTCCCCCCTCACACACACACACACCTATAAACAGTGCTCATGCATACACACACACACCTATAAACAATGCTTGTGCACACACACACACACACACACACACACACACACACACACCCAGTCATAATAAGAGTAATAAGAAGTAAATACCTCAAAACTAAGATTCCTGTGAGGGATTTTTCTTGAGTTGAAGTGGGAAGCGCCACTTCTTAACAAGACTTTGGAGGGGAAGGCACACCTTTTATCTGGATCTTTGAGGTGGGACCACTCACCTTTAACCCAGATCCTTTGAGATAGGAAGACCCACCTCTATGCTGAGGCACACCTTCTGCTGGAATCCCATAGAGGACATGAAAGAAGAAAGCTTTTGAACTTTGCCTGCTTGCTCTCACCTTGATCGCAAGCCCATTCCTTCACTGACATTAGAACCCACTTCTTCTGGACCCCAGCATGTTAGGAAGACCATGTAAGATGTCCAGCCTCACGGGGTGAATAAATCCATAAAGGTAAGGATCTGAAGTGTGACAAATGAAAGTTTTTGTTTTGAGATGGTATTACTCTTATTACTCCTCTGTATTATCGGGAGTGTGTGTGAGCATTGTGAATAGATGTGTGTGTATGTGTGTGGCAGAGAGCATGTCTGTGTGCATGTGTCCACAGGTGTGTGTGTGCACCACTGTGTGTGTGTGTGAATTGATGTTTGTGTTTGAGTGTGTGGGTATGTGTTTACATGTGTGAAGGTATAAATGTGTAGGTGAGTGCATTTGTCTGGAGGAAATGTGTGCTTATGTGAGTGTGTTCTATGTAACAGTGTGAGGGTCTTTGTGTGTGTGCATGCATTGTGTGTGTGTGTAGACACAAGCTCTTGCCATGTGTAAATGTGCTCATTGGAGTCTGACTTACGAGAGTTTGTTTCTCCGTTTCAACCCTGGACTCAGCGCATCAAGACTTGAACAGCAAGTCTTTTCACCTAGATACCTCATGATGGCATGGCAATGATTGGAAGAAAAGTCAAGATACACTAATGATGTAATGAACATCTTATGTAAATCAATATTAGAGTTAATGGAGGCAATTTGAAGTGTACCATTACATTGATACTTTTAATTTAGAAATAATTTGCATCACAACTTACATATGATTTAAGTATTTATTTAAATAATAGAAATAAAACACAATGTAAGATCAATTTAAATAACTTTTAAATAAAATTTTGGGAGAAACTTTATCTTTAAAATAGATAAAATAGTGTAAGTTTCAAAGAAGGAATGGTCATCTGTGGTGTAATGGCTAATGACAACTCCACTGACAAACAGAAAAGTGCTGAAAACAGCAGCTTTCTGAGGGCAGCGGTGAAAGAGGAAGCAAAGATGACAACCAAAATGGTTTAGAAAAAAAATGTCTAGACAAAAGCAGAGGATGAGCTCAAGAAAGTGAAAAGACAATTGGAAAGTAAGGGGCGGGCATTCAGAAAACGAAAACTAAGGCTACACGATTTAAGACGAAGGCAGGAATGATGGTCTTCAGAGAACCTAGAGGAGAAGGTCCAGAACCACACAGCCCACAGGACCAGCAGCATCTACAACATCCACAATGGCCAGACCCTGTGACTTCCTGATGGTCCTGGTGCTGATGAGCTGCTGGTCAACCTGCTCTCTGGGATGTGACCTGAGTCAGACTGACAAAATCATGAACGAGACTCTCTCGATACTCCTGGCACAAAAGAAGCAATTCTCTCTTCCCTGTTGGAAGGAGACAAAGAACTTTCTCTGTCCCCTGGAGGAGATGGATGCCCAGCAGATCCAGAAGCCTCAAGTGATCCAGGTACTGGATGACATGACCCAGCAGAGCCTGACGCTCTTCTGCCTAAATAAGGCATCTGCTGCATGGGAGACAACACTCCTAGAGACATTCTGTAATGGCCTTTACGATCAGCTCAGGGAGCTGCAGTCCTGTCGGATGCAGCACGTGGGGATGCAGGAAATCCCTGTGAAGAAATATTTCGAGAGGATCACTGCCTACCTGAGGAAGAAGAAACACAGCCCCTGTGCTTGGATGGTGGTCAGAGCAGAAGTCTGGAGAGCCTGGTCTTTCTCAGCCAACTTGCGAAAAAGTTTGAACAAGGAGAATGAGTAAGTCCTGAGGAGTCTCCTGGGACCGGACACTGTATCTCACTGTTTAAGTTCTCCACTAAAGACTCTTGTTCATTTTGGCATGAATTCAATCAACCTGCCTAGCTGTTTCAGCAGAACAGAGACAATTTGGGTCTACATATGAAAGCATGTGTTCCTTCATCCTATTGGTGTATCCGTGTATGCATGTATTTACTCATTTTATTATTTATATAATTTAAGTTATTTAAATTCAATCTTAAAGTTTTATATTTTCTTTAATGTAGCAAACCATCCTGTGCGATTAAATTATTTTGTTTTCTATTAAATTTTGCTGCATAGAACATTTTTTAATTTGTTAATTCTGTTATTTTCCAACTTTCTCAGTACTTTTAAGTGGATACTCTACACCATACAAATTATACAAATGAACACAAGGTCAAAAAATTGAGCAGGATCCATGTGTGCACAGCATAGTGTTTAGACAAACCCTGCATCTGTCCCTCTAATTCTCTCCAGGATGTAGTATTCTCTGTGTGTACAGTCAGCATGCTGTCCAGAATCTTGTCCCTGTCACATTGTGACTTGGTCCTCTTTGATGTAATGTTCACCAGAGTAATCCTCCCTCTGACCTCCCTGACCTCTGGTACCTTTCATCCACTCTCAACTTCTGTGAGTTTTGGGTTCTAAATATGAGTGAGATCATGTGCAGTGATATAAAATAGATCACAGAAAAATGATCAACTTGCCTGAATACCACAGCAAACATACCAAGAAGAAGTCAGTAAATCAACTCCATTCATAATGGTCTCAAAAATATACCTGCAATAAATCCCACCACGGAAGTGAAATGCCTCTGAAATTAATCCTCCCTCTCCATTTCATGGTTTTTTTCTCCTCTTTCTTCTCCTCCTCCTTTTCATCCTTCTTCTCTGTCTTAGTGCTTCTAGTTGTGCACAGGGGTATCTCCTGGAACCTTAGATAACCTCTCTTAGAGTCCCCACCCCTAAGGACAATGAATCTCTCTCTCAGAAGCCACCAGTTGCCTTAGTTCCTCGGCTACAAGTGGAATTTCCTGTGTTTTCCAAGCTGGGATGTTGTCTGGCTTGGTCTTGTTCATTCAGTCACAGCCACTGTCAGTTCATTTGTGCAGATACCGTGCTGGTCCAAGAACACTGCTTTGCTGTGGTTATGCACGGCCTCTGGATCTTGCAATCCTTCTGCTCCCTCTTCTGCAATGATCAGGACCAGGAAGTCAGCCCTTTATTTTCTGCTCCGTAACCACTTGTGGGTTTCTGTGTTCATTGCCATAGGAGGCTCCTATGGTAGGGGTAGTAATCCCGCAGTAACACTCTCTTAGACATGTAGCTGTAATTTGAAATCAGGTATGGTGACACTACCAATACAGTACTACTTTACTCTTTGGTATCTTCATGGGAGAAATAAAATTTGGTAACTTCTGGGAGAAATAAAATTTCTATTTTCATTTGGATTGTGTGATGGTTTAGATAGGAATGGCCCCATAGACTCATGTGTTTGAATGAGAATTGGCCATATTAGGAGGTGCAGCCTTGTTGGAGTAGGCATGGCCTTCTTGTTGGAAGTGTGTCACTGTGAGTTGGGCTTTGAGGTCTTCTATGCTAAGACTAGGTCTAGTGTGAGAGACTCCTTCTGCTGCCTCTGGAACAACATGTAGAACTTTTACTCATTCCCTAGTAGTGTGTCTGCCTCCATGCTGCCATGTTAACCACCAGGAGGATAATGGACTACACCTCTGAAACGTTAAGCCACCCCCAATTAAATGTTTTCCTTTATAAGCGTTGGTGTGGTCATGGTGTCTCTTCACAGCAATAGAAACCCCAACTAAGACAGACTGCATTGAACATGAAGATCCCTTGGACATATAGAAACTTTCATAACAACATTATTGTATTTAATCAATATAGATCTTTCCCACTGAAATTAGTAGCTAATGTTGCTGCTACTGCTGCCACACTTGGATGATTCGCCAGCTCCATTCTTCAGCTTTCATTTCCAGAGACATCACGTTTTTTGGTTCACTGCCACAAAACAGCATCAGCGTTTTCTCTCTAGGCGAGTAGAAAAGAGAAAGAAAGCAGATACGGAGACTTCTACAATCAAATGAACATCTTAAGGACAGAAGACTTAATGGAAAAGTATAGACAGTTGAAACACTTAAAGCCACTGCTGTCTCTTAAAATAGCCTAAACATCTCTATAATGAGACACATTGGAACTGAAGATCAATCACGGAAATCAATACTCAATAAGGAATTGATGGCTTACAATTACTTTATATAGGCATCAGTGTCCTAGATCAACATTGAAAGTGGCAGTACATATAAACATATGCATTACACACGATGCACTGCTTAACAGCAGCACATACTATATATAATATTACACATACGTGTACACACAGCTTTCTTTCTGACACACTGCCAGTACCTCCCTGCTTTCCAGACCCCATTTTTCAGCCTCGTAGCCCCGGTTTCCTCCTCCCTGATGTGGAAAGCCCCAGTGTGTGCTCCTCATTCTCTCCTCATTAACCAACTCTGTTCAGTATACAACCGATATCTCTTACATCTGGATTTCCGGTGATTACTTTCTTACTGAAAACGCATAACCTGAAGTGAAACAAAAGAGAAACAACTCGAGGTTTGTAAAAAGTTCTCGAGGGAGGGAATTGTCTCACATATTTGGAACTGAGAGTGTTCTTCTCATGACCTAATGATGTCTATGGCTGAGAGAGAGAGGAGAGAGAGAGAGAGAGAGAGAGAGAGACGAGCTAGAGAGCGAGAGTAGAGAGAGAGAGAGAGGAGGAGGAGAGAGGAGGAGAGCTAGAGAGAGAGAGCGCGCGGCGCGCGAGAGCGCGCAGAGATGCTTAGCGAGTCGCTCTCTCATCGCTCGAGAGAGAGAGGTGGGGAAAGGAAACTGAGCAACTCTGGCCTACAGAGGATAACGATCGCCCCCCTTTTGGCAATTGCCATCTAAGAAGTAATAGCTTCACTCTGGCATGTTTTCCGCAGATTTCTGCTTCCTAGTAGAGTTTTCTCCTCGGGTCAAATGGGCTTTTCCTCAGAAGAATGGACATCTGTTTGGAAGATTTGATTCCTTCCACTTCTTATCTGAGGGAGGGAGCATGCTCCCAGGTTCACACTGGTCATGTCTTCTGGACCTTGGACAGCTCAACGTGCACAAATAGTTAGAAGAGATTTTTTTCCCTCTAACCTACTGTAAAGGAAGTTCTCTGCAGGAGGAAGTTCTCCGGAGAAGTAGCTGTTTACAAACCAGCTCCATGTCTGACCTCACATTGTTTTGAGCAGTATGTAAAGCATTTGGAATGCAGCTGAGCAAACCATGCCCCAGCCAGGAAGGCTGTAGCTTAGTGTCAACCCATAGAAGAGCTCCTTCACCTGCTGTTCTGCCTACTGAGACCGGCAACAATGGGCTTGGTAAATGCACTGACCTATGACTGTCTTGATGTGTGACTTCAAAAGTTTGGGTTGTCTCTTCCACAATAGAACACATCACTTGGGGTAACACAAATCTGTATTCTACACCACGGTCACTCACAACTAGGTGTTTAATCGGCGTGGAATAAGCTAGTTCTTATTTTTACTGGAGCAAGGTCTGTGTTTTGCAGGGGCACAGCTCAACAGCTCAGAGCATCTCAACCCATCAGCCGCTTTGCAGGACACATGGAGAGAGGAAGACAATTCCCATCTGTAGGTACAGATGCCAAGGAAATCTTAGAGGTTCATCAATTCCTTCCTGCAGGGAGCCGATTTGCTAGCCGCCATTACAAGATGGCGCTGAGCCCCTGCACCACCGAGTAAACAACTCCATATATGGTAAGGCTGTAGACGGAACCTCTCGCATGCGCAGTAGTGCACAGTAATCTTAGCCAATCCCGTGGCCGGGGGCATCGGAAGATGAGTGAGTAGCTAATCCAGGCATGACCCGTGTCCGCTCTCCCTATATAAGCGGCTGCCGTTTAGTGCTCTCCCCCTTTGCTTCCTGCTCTCCCAACAACCAAGAGGCTCCAATAAAGCGTGATAGGAGAAGAATCCTCGACTCGGTGGTCGTTCTTCCCTGCTGGCCAGGGGGGTTCGCCGCAATTGGTGCCGAAACCCGGGACGCCGGGACACCCTTCGGTCACCGGGCGAGGGGCAAAGAGGATCCAGAACTCCACACGCGGGGCGGCGACGTCGGTAAGCAAGTCTTCAAAAAAAAATGATGATTGCTGGAGTTGATCCTGGAGTGTTCTGCCTTGTTTTTGTGGTAATGGTGATCTGTGTGCTCCTGTGTTGCTTTTGGTTGCGTTGCCATAAGCCTGGTCAAGAGTGCCTTTGCTGTTGCGACCACGCCTAGTCAGAATCGAAAGTAAGTCCGTCGTAAATAAAACGGCTTTTCTCTGAGGGGAAATAAGACCGCTGTAGCTTAAGCGGCTCTCCGGTAGGGTGCCCGTGCATAAGACCTCATTATGGGCAACACTCATGGCACTGGTCCTGGTCCCATCGACCTCGTTAGTCCCCTGCAGGCGCTGCTTAAACAGCGTGGCCTGAAGGTTTCTCGGAGCACGATCGATAAGGTCGTGAAGGACATTGACCAGAACGCACCATGGTTCGCGGTCTCTGGGGATTTCACCTTGCCCTCATGGGAAAAATTAGGACGGGACTTGGAAAAGGCAAAACATGAGAACCAAATAAGCCGTGGCACTATGCCGCTATGGCGACTAGTGAGGAACTGCTTACGAGGGGGTGATAATGCAGATCTTGTTAGGAAAGGTAGAGAGGCATTAATAGCACACCAGGACAGCTTATCAGAATCGGAATCAAAAGGGGGAGACTTGGGTAGGCCTAAAAGAAAAAAAGAAAAAGAAAAAGAAAAGGAAAAAGAAAAAGAAAAGGAAAAGGAAAAAGATTCAAAAGTTAAGCCCAGGGAAAAGGGCCAAAGAGAGCCCTTGGGCACAAAAATGGAGGAGAGGAACCGGCTTTATCCGGTTCTTGAGGAGTTCGCCGACTTAGACTTGTCGGACGATGAGCTCAGTCCTCAGGAAGAGGAGGACTTAGAGGAGGAAGTTGCTAGATGTGAGGAGGAGCGGCGTGGGCGGAGACGCCTGCCGCAATTTTCTGCAGTTGGAGGCGGGGCCAGAAGAAGGCCTAGGCAGCTGCTGGGTGAGTCTCCACCCACAGCGCCGCCGCCATCTTACGCACAGGCAGCAAAGCCTGCCGGAGGTTATCATTTCATCAGCAATAACACTTGGGCTCGTTTGGCCTCAGCCTTCCCAGTGTTTGAGGATGCTGATACACATCATAGGTGGTACGAGCCGGTGCCCTATAAACAGCTGAAAGACATGGTGACTGCGGCTAAGGACTTTGGGCCCACCGCAGACTATACCATTGCATTGTTGCGCAGACTCTGTACCCAGGTTTTAACACCCACAGACTGGACAGAGGTCGCTAGGGCATGCCTGTCCCGAGGACAATTCCTGGAATTCAAATCTCTGGCTGCTGACAAGGCACAGGTTCAGGCTCGACTTAATGCACAAAATGGCCACCCAGATTGGACTGCTGAGATGCTTTTGGGACAAGGGGAGTTTGCTGAAGACCAAGTTGATTATCCTCTTGAGGTGTACCAGCAAATTAGTAATCTTTACTTCAGTGCTTGGAAGGTCCTACCCAGTAAAGGGGAAGTGGCAGGCAATTTGACTAAGATCGTCCAAGGACCCACAGAGCCATTCGCGGACTTTGTGGCCAGGATGACTGAGGTCGCTGAAAAGATCTTTGGAAATTCAGATGTGACCTTGCCGTTTGTGCAACAGATAATTTTTGAACAAAGCACAAAAGAATGTCAGCGAGCCATAGGACCAGTCAGGCATAAAGGACTGGATGCTTGGTTGAAGGCTTGTAGGGAAATTGGAGGTCCTTTAACAAATGCAGGCTTAGCAGCGGCGATGCTTTCGACCACTAGATCGGCCCGGGATACAAAAAACAAAGGTTGCTTTCGGTGCGGCCAGATGGGGCACTTAAAAAGAAATTGTCCTAATGGCAGTGGTCCACGTATGCCAGGCATTTGCCCTCGCTGTAAGAAGGGAAAGCATTGGGCCAATGAGTGCCGCTCAGTAAGGGACATTAATGGTCAGCCTATCCCACAAGTCTCTAGTTCTGAGACAAAAAACGGGATGAGGGGCCCCAGTCCCCGGGGCCCGAAAATATTCGGGGCGCTTCAGGCTTCAGCCCCACCTCTGAGTTACCAGAGGCAGACACGTCAGTACGGAGGGCCACCATCGGTTCCGCAGGGTTGGACCTCTGTGCCACCTCCGGAATGGTATTAACACCAGACATGGGAGTTCAGATTATGGAGACTGACATGTCGGGTCCCTTGCAGGAGGGACATGTAGGGATTGTTTTGGGGCGCTCCTCATCTACTATGAAAGGGCTGGTAGTTCACCCAGGTGTTATTGACCCTGATTATACGGGGCAGATTAAGATTCTTTGTCACGCTCTTCATGGCGTAATTTCTGTTGCTCCCGGTGACCGGGTTGCTCAATTGTTAATTTTGCCCTCCAAGCATGAATCATTCCCCTCTGCAGACAGAGTAAGAGGGAATGAGGGCTTGGGGTCCACAGGAGTTGATCTTGCCTGTTTGTCCATGGCCCTTAATGATAGACCGATCTTAGAATTGACTATTGAAGGAAAAGTTTTTTCGGGCTTGGTGGACACTGGCGCTGATCGAAGCATTATCAGAACCCAATCATGGCCTAAGCAATGGCCTTTACAGCAATCCTGCCAGTCCCTACAGGGACTAGGGTACGCACGTACACCGTGCATCAGTTCAAAGGAATTGACTTGGAGAATTGAAGATCAGCATGGAAAAATACAACCTTTTGTAGTAGACCTCCCCATTAACCTCTGGGGAAGGGATGTTCAGCAGCAATTACAGCTCAGATTGACTAATGAATTTTCAGATAAAAGTAAAGATATGATGAGGTTGCAAGGATTTGTTCCTTCTCGAGGCCTGGGAAAAAATCTTCAAGGCATACCCGACCCGATAATACCGGTCAGTAAGACAGACCGCAAAGGACTGGGTTTTTCTTAGGGGCCACTGACATATCGGCTTCCACAATGGGCTCCATACCCATACCATGGACAACAAATAAGGCTGTATGGATCCCCCAGTGGCCCCTTTCCCAGGAGAAATTGGAAGCCGCTAAACAACTAATTGAGGAACAATTGCAACTAGGTCACATTGAGCCTTCTGTATCACCATGGAATACCCCGATCTTTGTGATCAAAAAGGCATCAGGAAAATGGAGGTTATTACATGACTTGCGGGCTGTAAACAGTCAGATGCAAGTCATGGGGGCAGCCCAAAAGGGTCTCCCATTACTCTCTGCTCTGCCAAAGGATTGGCCAATTATAGTACTAGATATCAAAGATTGCTTCTTTTCCATTCCGCTGTGTTCCCAGGATAGGGAAAGGTTCGCTTTCACTTTGCCTTCTGTAAATCATGAACAGCCTGATGCTCGTTATCAGTGGAGAACCCTCCCCCAGGGGATGTCAAACAGTCCTACTATGTGTCAGCTATTTGTAGACTCTGCCCTGATGGCTGTAAGGAGACAATTTCCCACTGTAAAGGTCATTCATTACATGGATGACATTCTATTGACAGCTTCATCTCAACAGGTACTTAGGGAAGCTTTTCAAAATACTGTTCAGACCTTGGAAAAGCAAGGGCTAATTGTAGCCCCTGAAAAGGTACAGTGCTCTACACCAGCACGGTTTCTGGGTTCTATTATTTCCCCAGATACAATCAGACCACAAAAGGTCCTTATTCGTACTCAAAACTTAAGGACCCTTAATGATTTCCAACAGTTACTAGGAGATATTAATTGGATCCGAGGGTATCTACATGTACCAAGGTCGGAGCTACTGCCCTTATTTTCTATCTTAGAGGGTGATCCTGATGTTACCTCCCCGAGGACATTGACACCTGCTGCTATGCAATCTTTACGCAAGGTTGAGGGAGCTATATCCAAGGCACAGCTATGCCGCCATGACCCGTCTTTGCCAATTTCTCTTTGTATATTAAAAACAAAAAATATTCCAACAGGAGTTTTATGGCAAGAGGGACCTCTATGGTGGCTGCATGGTAATTCAATTGGAGCAAAAACGCTTAGGTATTATCCTGACTTGGTGGCTAATCAAGCCTTAATGGGAATAAAATTTTGCTTGACCTGTTTTGCAAAGATGCCTGATAAGTTGATTATACCCTATACTAAGGAACAAGTGGAGGTCTTGGCCGCCACTGTGGACAATTGGGCTATTTTGCTTTGCACCTTTTCAAATACTATTGATAATCATTTTCCTAAACATCCAATTTTGAGTTTTGTGGAAAAGAATTTAGTGTACTTTCCACGAGTTACCTCCCCTAAGCCCTTATTGGGAGCTGTAACCATATTTACTGATGGCTCAAAAACAGGAGTAGGAGCTATGGTGGTGGATAATCAGTCACCGGTGCTATTCAATTTTCAACCCGATGCCCCTCAGACTACAGAATGTTTGGTGGTATTGGAAGTTTTTAAGAAATTTCCTGAGCCCTTTAATTTGTTTTCGGACTCACAATATGTGGTTAATGCGGTGTCCTCTCTCGAGGTGGCCGCTTCCATTCGCCAGTCAAGTCCGGTTTCCAATGTTCTAATACAGATTCAACAACATATACTTCAAAGGAGTAATCCATTCTATATTGGACATATTAGAGCCCATACTCTACTTCCTGGTTCTATGTCTGAGGCTAATGCAAGAGCTGATCAGGCAACCAGAGCTATGGCCTTAGTTGCTGCGGACTCAATGGAGCTTGCTCGAGAGTTTCACAGGCTCTATCATGTACCCGCTGATACTCTTCGTAGAAAATTTGCCTTGTCCAGAAGCAATGCAAGAGATATTGTGAAGGCCTGTTCCTCTTGTGTGACTTTTCTTCACCCTCCCCACACAGGGGTTAACCCTCGGGGCCTGCGCCCAACTGATCTATGGCAGATGGACGTGACTCACATCCCTGAATTTGGGAAGCTGAAATATTTGCATGTGTCTGTTGATACCTGTTCAGGCATTATCCATGCCACCCCTTTGGCGGGGGAAAAGGTCACCCATGTAAAGACCCATTGCCTGGAAGCTTGGGCAGCTTGGGGCAAACCGTTGCACTTAAAAACAGACAACGGCCCAGCATATTCTTCCCACGGCTTTCGTTCCTTTTGCACACAGCTTCAAGTTGAACATACTTTTGGCCTACCATATAATCCCCAAGGCCAGGGGATTGTTGAAAGGGCTAATAGAAGCCTCAAAGATATTCTGACAAAACAAAAAGGGGGAATAGCAGAAACAGCTTCCCCCAGGGACAGAATTGCTTTGGCACTTTTTACAATTAATTTTCTAATTTTTGATGGTCAAGGCCGAACAGCGGCTGATAGACATGCTAACATGACCCCCGAAGATAAGGGATTGTCTATTATGTGGAAAGATGTGTTGGATAACAAATGGTATGGACCGGATCCAGTTGTTGCGAGATCCAGGGGAGCTGTTTGTGTTTTCCCACAGAGTCAAGAAGTCCCTCATTGGGTACCAACACGGCTGACAAGGAGCCTGAGACCAACAGCTGAAGATGAGGGCTGCAACAACATGGATGCTGATCCTGGCAATGAAGACAGCCCTGCTGAATGCGAGTCCAATAACGTTATGGGCGGTAACGAAGGCCTGGCCCATGCCAATGCCTGTTCATGCTAACTCTTCTATATTGCCCACACTGTTTTCCACCTCCTGCGATCTGGAGGCACCCTGTCTGCCTAACTCGGACGCTAAACAGGAGTTGTTTAATGCTACAAGGATAGCCCTAAATGGGACTATGTGCTTCTCCCTTGAGGAGAAAGGACCCTGCATAAGGCTTTTACGCAAAAACTTGACCAATTGGATGGATCCCCTGATGCAGAGTAATGTAGGGTTAGGGTCCCTGGGCGCAGTATTAGCCCAGGTGACTCAGGGGATCACCTCAGGGTCAGGAGGGCCCAGTAATGCTACATCTATCAATGCTACCACCTTGGCTATGAGAGTGGAGTCCCTGGTACCATTGGGGGGTGCATCCACTCCTAAGAATGCTACTCGTTTTAGGACATCACCACACTGTGTTCCAGATTTTTCATTTCCACCTACATTTACAGCCTGCCAAGCTAAGACTTGGGAAAAGACACAGGTTGCCTATGGGTTCTCCCTATCCCCATCTATGAGGAGATACCTTTATAACCAGTCTAATCAAGATTCTGCTATCGGATCAGGATGGTCCTGGTATCAATGGCTGCTCTCTAATGAAGTAGGAGCCACTGCAGACATCTCAGCCCTGGCAACGCTACAATTAACTAGGACTTGGCTCCTTAATGTTTCTGGTAGCATATCAGAGTCATTGGGCCAGGGGAGATGGCTTCGCATTTATCAAGAAGAAGAATTGAGTAATGCTACTCTAGGGGGAGCTGCGGTCTGCGTGACCCCTCCTTTTTCCTTTTTGCTTACTAGTTCCACCCCGGATTCCTCGGGTACCTTGGATTGCACAAATGGATCAGTTAATTGCCACTTGTCTGAATGTTGGAATGGCACTCAAAAGCTGGCTATAATGGTGAAGGTTCCAACCTTCGTACCACTCCCGGTCCAAGCTGACCCGGACCAATTTCCCATCACAACGCTTTTGCGTGAACGACGTGACTTCGGTATTACTGCAGCCATTGTTACCGCTGTAGCAGTGTCAGCGGCGGCTGCCGTCACGGCTGGGATAGCCATGGCTAATCAGGTGCAAACGGCGACCACAATTAACAACGTGGTTTCAAAAACAGCTGATGCATTAGAAACTCAAAATAGAATTAATAATCATATCCTTTCTGGCATAATAGCTGCCAATCAGAGGATAGATTATGTGCAGACTCAGGTGGATGAGTTGACCCGCCTGGTCCAGATCGGATGTGTCTCCTATCAGAAACATGTGTGCATTACTTCTCTTGTCTTTAATAATTCCAGGAATGAATCACGAAGAATTGGGGAGTATCTGGCGGGGAACTGGTCGCGGGAAGCGGAGCTGTTTCTCCAGAATCAATTGTTCCAGATCACTATCCTGAATAACACTCGTGTCCAGCCTATCACCCTTGGACAATTTTCTGACTGGCTATATTCTGCTTTCTCCTTTTTCAAGGAATGGGTAGGGGTTGGGATATTTCTGGCATGCTGTCTGGGAGGATGCATGGTCTGCCTGTGGCTGATTTGCCGTCTTCGAGCCCAAACGAATAGAGACAAGGTTGCTGTCCTACAGGCCCTAGCCGCTTTGGAGTGTGGTGACTCTCCCCAAATATGGTTATCGGTTCTTAAGAACCAGTAGGCATTTGTCTGTCCTGCATAGCCTTTGCACCCCTGTAGGGCTTGTTCCCATTGCACCAGGGAAGGTGTGCTGAGACAACGCTTGAGGTACTGCCTTTGCACCTCCTAGGGATTTGTCCCATTGCACAGGAGAAGGAGTACCACGAGCCTGGGCCTCCCTTGATCGGCCCCCACATCATGAGGTGGGAGCCAGAACGGGAATAAGACCCCTTGTTGCCTATAAAACAAAAAAGGGGGAACTGCAGGGAGCCGATTTGCTAGCCGCCATTACAAGATGGCGCTGAGCCCCTGCACCACCGAGTAAACAACTCCATATATGGTAAGGCTGTAGATGGAACCTCTCGCATGCGCAGTAGTGCACAGTAATCTTAGCCAATCCCGTGGCCGGGGGCATCGGAAGATGAGTGAGTAGCTAATCCAGGCATGACCCGTGTCCGCTCTCCCTATATAAGCGGCTGCCGTTTAGTGCTCTCCCCCTTCGCTTCCTGCTCTCCCAACAACCAAGAGGCTCCAATAAAGCGTGATAGGAGAAGAATCCTCGACTCGGTGGTCGTTCTTCCCTGCTGGCCAGGGGGGTTCGCCGCACCTTCCTAAGAGTAACTTGTCAGTTAAAAATTCCTCTCTGCTGACAGGTCCTCCTCTTGATGCCGTGGCCAGGAGGAAGTTGTCACCTTCACTTTGAATGCGGCCCATGCTCACATGAGCACTGCCCTGCTGGAGTCCTCACGGGGAGCACAGGAATAGCTAAGGGACTTTTCGATATTACAGGGACAGGCAGGGTGGAATGTGTATTGGGGATAACTGAGCAATACCAAGGCGAGCTGCACAGTTTGAAATTAGAGAAGGCTCTGGCAGGGATTATGGTTATTGGAAGAACTGGGCCGTGTGATTGTGCCGCATCTTTTAGATACAACTCTTTGTCTTCATTCCTTGGTGCTTATTTTAAGGTAATTTAAAGTAATTTTCATCATTTTTATGCTTATGTAATGGAATAAAATGCTATTAAGCAGCTCCATTCTATTACCTTGTCATGAACATATGTATAGCCCTTTAGTTTTTCACATCTTAGACAGCTATTTTTTTTTTTTTTGTTGTTTAACGGAATTGGGGAACCTAGAGGCAGGGCAGAAGGACTGAGATGTAACATGTTGTGAGCTACAAGACTGCTAAGCTATCTCTCCAGCATACCTGCCTGGACTCTATTCAACCTTTTCCGAGTTTGTGTAGCAACATCTGGTCCATGTGAGAACGGCCTTGGGAGGCAGGGAACATCACACAGTCCTCCACGAAGAGACAGCCAGGGATGGCAATACCATGCATACTGGAGACAGCCAAGTCCGTCAAGCTTCCGGAGGGAGAGCGTGAACTCCATAGCAGTCATCTGTGTCTGCCGATTCCTGAGTTGCAGTGACCAACACCAAGTGATGTAGAGCAAGACGTGGAAACACAGGAACAAAGGGAGATGGTCCACTCCAACGATCTGGTCAGTAGCCTTGCCAAATCAGTGAGTGCTGAGGCAGAAAAATGCAGGCCCATTTCCACCTTGTGCGCTGGTCAGAGAGTTTGGAGACTGACAGGCATAATTGCACCTCCTAACTCAGGAGGTGGTTGCCTGGCTCTTTTGAAATTAAGATAGTTCAGTGCTATCCTGATGGGTGGTCAGTATATGCAAATGAACTTCTGCTCCTTTTTTTTTTTTTTTTTTTTTTTTTTTTTTGGTTTTTCGAGACAGGGTTTCTCTGTGGCTTTGGTGCCTGTCCTGGAACTAGTTCTTGTAGACTAGGCTGGTCTCGAACTCACAGAGATCCGCCTGCCTCTGCCTCCCGAGTGCTGGGATTAAAGGCGTGCGCCACCACCGCCCGGCTTCTGCTCCTTCTATTGTAACTATGAGGTCACTTACAGAAGGGTGGTCTTCAATATAAGTGACTTAGAGCACCTTAGCTACCTAGATGACGGAATGCTAACGATTTGAGTCTCAGAGCGATAAGGTCATTGATTGGGTGAGTTATCCTTTGCATCATGTTAATAACATTTTTTGTTATCTTCTCCCCCAGTGGGTTTTGTTTTTTACCATGGGTATAAAAGATGTGGAAAAATAAATGTGTGTGATTTCAGGGTTGCATGATCTCTGCAATGTCTTCCCAGTACTGTCTTATGGTTTCTGTCTTGTTATTCTATGCATCTTCATATTCAATATCCCAGTCATGGTACCTGCTTAGTGCCATATTCCCTAAGCAATGGGTCTTTGACACACATAGAAGGTGAGCATACAGTGTAGGACCGAGCAACTCTGTATATGTGTGTGGATGCAGATGGACAAGCTCGCATCTTATCAATGGCCATGTATTAATTTCAGATCACTGTGTTTGTAGAAACCAAAATTGCGCCGGGCGATGGTGGCACACACCTTTAATCCCAGCACGTGGGAGGCAGAGGCAGGCAGATCTCCGTGGGTTTGAGGCCAACCTGGTTTACAGAGTGAGTTTCAGGACAGGTACCAAGGCTGCATAGAAACCCTGTCTCAAAAAAAACACAATAAATAATTAAATAAATAAATTAAAAAAAAATAAAAATGGCATCCTTTTTCCCACAGAAGCTTTTAGCTTCATGAGGCCTCATTTAGTAACTGTTGGTCTTCGGACTTCTGCTTTCAGTGTCCTGTGCAGAACACTGAAAGTTCATGTGCCTATGAGTTCCAGCTTATCTCCCACCGTCTCCTTTATCACTTTCCGTGTACCCAGTCATATATCGAGGCCCTTGATCCTATGGAGTTGAGTTTACAGAATGATGAATATGGATCGATTTTCATTCTTCTCCATGTAACTATCCAGTTAGACTACCATCATTTGTGGAAGATGATTTCTTATTTCCAGTGTGTATTTTTGTATTCTTCATCAAAAGCAAGTTCCCAGAGCTGTATGACCTTCTGTCTGGATCTTCAGTTCTATTCCATTGATCCATCAGTCTGCTCCTGTTCCAGTCTGGAGAGGTTGCTATTGCTGCAGTTCTGTAGCAAACTGTGAGGCTGAGGACAGTGGTGCTTCCATGGGTTCTTTCATTATTGGTGTAGTTATTGTGCTTGTTTTGTGAATACTAAATAAATTTAATTTAAATTAACTGTGACATACTTGTGATATTGTTTTAGATTATATAAGCCCTACTGCCTTCAAATGTTTGTGTATTTGTACCTTGTATATATAGACAGTGGAGGCAAATGTCAACCAATGTCTAGTTTTTACCTTCGTCTCTCCCCACCTTATTTTCTACGACAGGTTCTCTCACTTAAGTTAGGGTTCACCCTTGTAGTTAGATTGACTGTCCTTGGAATTTGTGATGGCTATTCTTGATTATCAACTTGACTACATCTGGAATTAACTGACCCCCTCCCCCCCAAAAAACCCTGAAAGCACAGGCACAGGAGCACACTTGTGATGGATTTTTGCTCAATTTGGAGTGTGAATATCCACTTATAATCAGGATCTTTAAGATGAATATTTGAAGTGGGAAGATACATCTTTAATTGAGATCTTTTGAGATGTGAAGACACAACTATAATCCGGACCATGCTTTCTGTTGGAAGCCTATGTAAGGACATGAGACAAGGAAGCTTCTGTTTCTGTCTGCATTCTCTCATCTTATAGCAAGTGCGTTCCTTGACTGGTTTTAGAGCCTACTTCTTTAGATTCCTGCATATACTGAAGAACACTTAGGACATCCAGCATGTGGAGTGAACACCTGCTTAATTCTTGGATCTTCTACACATTGGTAACCACTTTTGGATTAGCTGGACCACAGTCTGTAAGTTGCTCTGATACTGCACACACACACACACACACACACACAGAGAGAGAGAGAGAGAGAGAGAGAGAGAGAGAAAGAGAGAGAGAGAGAGAGAGATTCTTTCTATAAATTCTGTTACTCCAGAGAATCCTAAGTATTAAGGCCCATGTCTCCTCTCTAAGCACAAATGTTTGAAAAAGATTTGAAAG
Source organism: Arvicola amphibius (assembly GCF_903992535.2). NCBI lineage: Eukaryota > Metazoa > Chordata > Mammalia > Rodentia > Cricetidae > Arvicola > Arvicola amphibius. The sequence goes on from NW_024582332.1 coordinate 83,383, forward strand.
AAATAGTTAGAGACAGAAGTAGCTACAAGATTATGAACAAATATCATAAATAAAATGAGAAAATAGCCCATGCCATGAAAGAAGAACTCAGTGAAGAGATGCTATAAAGACAGAAATAGTAGTTTAAAATTGATGAGCTTTTACTGTGTAAGGAGAGAGCTTCAAAGCACACATGAGGTGCCTTCATCACAAATGAGACTTTTAAAAAAAAGACACTAGAATTATTATATTATTATTATTTGAGAAAATGAAGACAAACATCATAAAGCATGTGTTAAATGAATGCATGTAAAAATTCCTCTCATTTTAAGAATATTAACATACACATTCAGAGTATACCAAAGACACACAAAAAGGCATCATCTCCTCCCATATAACAGGTGAGCTACCTGAAGCTCAGGACAAAAATCTTGTTAAACAGTTGAGAGAAGCACAACCCTGACATGGGCGATCCTACAAGCTCAACTCTACGTAACTACAAGGTTCCTCAGGATGAGCGTTCCAGGCCATCTGGGAAGAGGCAGACATGGAACGTGCTGAGTGGAGAACATTGAAATCCATCATGACTTCAGTCTACAAAGCTGTGTTTCTGGTAACGGAGGAGAAATGAACTTTCAGACAGAGACACAAATTAAGGCTCCGCTGTCACTAGACCAGCCCTGCGACACACGCTTAGCAGATCTGCACATTTCTTTCACCTTCCTAATACTTGAAATTCCAACTTCAGTCAAGTCGCTTACATGGATTTCAACAAATACAGACACACAGACTTCTTGGAGAAGGATTCCAAGACAGAGGCATCAAAAGACCATGGATATTGAGGGGATAAACAGGCACTAAAGGTCTATACAGCTAAGGAAACAATCACCAGGGTTGCTAGACACAGAGAGATGAGAGAACATGTTGCCAAAGCATCTGATAACAGTGTACCCTAAAAAGTAGAAGAAACTAATATTATCAACAGCATAAAAGCAAATACTCCATTAGATACAGTTTGGAGGTGAGAAAATAGTGACTCTAATGTTCGCTTACACAGAAGACCTTTTATATAATCTAAACAATATAACAATTATGTGCTGCATCTAATTAGACTAAACTTATACATAACTTACAAAATGAGGACTAAGTCTTTGAAGTTTGCAACCACACACAGTAGGAGATGTTGAGATGCTAGATAGATGCCTCTATCTGATTTGATACAAACATTGTTTGTAGGTACCGAACCATATTACAATGTCCTGTGCATAAGGATAAATATTAAATGCTGATAAAATGGTTTTAAAAATTGGTATAATTTTAATAGTACTCATGGCATAGCATTTGAGATCCTAAGCGTTTGGAAAACAAAGTTTAGATTTTACCTGTATAATGTGCTTTGGATATAAGAGGTTACTCGAGATTTTCTGTGCTGGGGGTTAATAGTCATGAGAGCAGTGTTCACAGAGAATCTGAACCTCCATTACATCCTCAGAGAACAAACTGTATCAATGAAAATTTATTGCTTATTTCAGTGAGTGGAATATTAGTGTGGCTACACACACACACACACACACACACACACACTCACACACATACACACATGCACAGGCATGCACATGTACACACACACTAATACACACACACTACCAGCACCACCACCAGCAGCAGGAATTGCAATCATTGGTATCTCTCAAAATCAATGGACTCAATTCCCCTAATTAAAGAAACACAGATGAAAGAATGGTTGGGAAAAGAGGATCCATCCTCCTGGTGTACGCAAGAAACACACCTCAATACCAAAGATAGATATTACCACAGAGTAAAGGGTTGAGAAAAGATTTTCCAAGCAAATGGACTTAAGAAGCAAGCTGGTGTATTCTTTTTTTCTTTTTAATTCTTTTACAACTGAGATTTTATTGGTTGAGGAGCAAAATATACAGACATTTCAATTCCCAAATCATGAGTCCAAACTCTGAAGAGTTAGACATTGTGTTCACATACCCCAGAGCCACGTGTTGCTTCTCTTTGAACTTATTGCAGCGATGTTTAATTCATAAACTTGGCAAGTTATTCCTACAACCTCACATAATAATAAAATGCTCACAATCTTCAAGTCCACTGAATCACAATTTTATGCCACATACAGTACATACTCAAAACAAGATAAGTATAATAAAAATTCAAAAAACACAGAAAAATAATTTTTAAAAATATACTGAAAATGTTTTGTTCTATTAAAGAATATGTACAATTTTCACATGTACTAAAATTTAACTTTCACAGTTAAATAAATAAATATTTATACACATAAATACAAATAACAAAGAATCTAGAAGCTAACGAATGTCTCTACGATATACACAGTCTTGCTCATAACTGATGAAACACCCAGGAAGGCTGACTGAAGGATGTCAAAATAAGTGATATCAATGAGACAGCAGGTTTGGTGAGGTGAGGTGCAGGGTCCTAGTCCAGGAAAGTTCTCTCCTCTTCAGCTCAGGACTTCTCCTTCTCCTCACTCAATCTTGCCATCAACTTGGCTGAAGAAGACAGGGCTCTCCAGACTTCTGCTCTGACCACCTCCCAGGCACAGGGGCTGTGTTTCTTCTCTCTCAGGTAGACAGTGATCCTGTGGAAGTATTTCCTCACAGCCACCATGGAGTCTTCCTGGCTCAGGGGAGGTTCCTGCACCTCCACCTGCTGCATCAGACAGGCCTGCAGGTCCTTAAGCTGCTGGTGGAGGCCAGTGCAGAATGTGTCTAGGAGGGCTGTCTCCCAAGCAGCAGATGAGTCCTTTGAGCTGAAGAGGATCAGGACCTGCTGGGTCAGCTCCTGCAGGACAGGGATGGCTTGGGCCTTCTGGATCTGCTGGGCATCCACCTTCTCCAGAGGGAATGCAAAGTCCTTTCTGTCCTTGAGGCAGGACAGAGGGGAGAGTCTCCTCATTTGTGCCAGGAGTGTCATGGCTCCCTTGTTGCTGAGGTTATGAGTCTGAGGCAGGTCACATCCCAGAAAGCAGGTTGACCAGTAGCTCATCAGCACCATGGTCATCAGGAAAGCACAGGGTCTGGCCATTTTGGATGTTGCAGATGCTGTTGGTCCTCTGGGCTGTTGGTCCTGAACCTTCCCGTCTAGGTTCTCTGAAGACCCTGCTGTGTGCATGTGTCTTAAATAAGAGAAAGCTCTAGTTTCCATTTTCTGAATGCCCTCCCCTTTCTTTCCAATTCTCTTTTCCCTTCTTACATTCATTCTGTGATCAGGTCTGGGCATTTTTCTCAACCATTTTGGTTTTCATTATTGCTTTCACTTTCACTGCTCATTTTAACAAAGTTAATTAACAAGTTTCTACTAAATGAAGACATTAACTTTACAGTATAGATATCCATATATAAATGAAACTTAGTTATATAACATAAAGATGAAAAGAATTCATAATTGTACTTAAAATCTATTGAATGCTCTCTTTCAACGTTTCTTCAGCACATGCTTGAGTACCTCGTGGGTTTCTCAGCCCCCATGTGAAATCCAGGCACAGAAGCACAAAACTGTAATCCCGAAACACGGGAGAAGAAGCAGAAAGGACTCTAGTGCTTCAGCAAATCCAACTACAGCTTAAATGAGAGAACCCGTCAGAGAAAGCAAGCAGGGCATGACTGAAGTAAGAACTGGCCATTGACTTCTGGCTTAACATACATGAAGACTCACATCAAATGCAAACAGACAAAAGCAATAAAGAAATCAAAAGTGATTGAGAAGGAAGTGCCCAGACAGGAGCAAAGAATGAATGCAAGAAAAACAAGAGAATTGGGAAGCAAGTTATTGGCATTAAAAATGGAAATTAGTGTTTCTCCTTTTAAGACACATGCACACAGGATGGCCTTGACAGAACTGAGAAGGGGTAAGTCACGACCAACAGCCCAGAGGACCAGCAGAAGCTGCAACATCCACAATGGCTAGACCCTGTGTTTCCTGATGACCCTGGTGCTTATAAACTACTGGTCAACCTGCTCTCTGGGATGTGACCTGCCTCAGACTCATAACCTCAGCAACAAGGGAGCCTTGACACTCCTGGCACAAATGAGGAGACTCTCCCCTCTCTCCTGTCTAAAGGACAGAAAGGACTTTGCATTCCCTCTGGAGAAGGTGGATGCCCAGCAGATCCAGAAGGCCCAAGCCATCCCTGTCCTGCAGGAGCTGACCCAGCAGGTCCTGTTCCTCTTCAGCTCAGAGGACTCATATTTTGCTTGGAAGACAACCCTCCTAGACACATTCTGTACTGGCCTCCACCAGCAGCTCAATGACCTCCAAGCCTGATGTAGCAGGTGGTGGTACAGGAACCTCCCTGAGTAAAGGTATTTATATTTTTATTCACATCAGAAGCAAAATTACAGTTTTGAAGTAGCAAAAAAAATTATGGTTGAGCTTTACCACAAGTTAAGGAACTGTGTTAAAATATCGTTACATAAGGAAGCTTGGAAACCACAGAGCTATATAGTGTGGTCCAGGACACCCAGTGCTATATGGATTTTCTTAGCTTCAAAAATAAAAAAAAGAACTAAATTAATTTGAGGCTTTAAAGATTGATCCATTTATTCAAGTGTAAATATAAATACATTTTATCTTAGCATTTAAATATCTCAGATGAGGCACACTAAAAATTAATGAAAATATATAAATAAAGTCTGAGTCTAAAGACATCTGGGGTGACAATTTAGCCTTAAATCCGAACACCAAATTTGTTGTGAAAGCATTCTACTATATGGAGACTTTGAAATTAAGCAGAAAAGTAGATCATTTTCTTTACACTACTGTAACCTTACAGTGAAAACACATACTTGTAGTCTACATACTCACTAAGATAAAAGTGTTGATGAGGGATGACGGTGAGTATGGGTACGATTAAATCAAACCATGTACGCAAGTCAGGACTAAAAGAATGTTCAGGAGTGGAGAAGTCGATATCCTCCTTGCATCTTTAAGGTCATTTGTGAACGATTTTAAAATGGGTTGCACAGTCCAAAAATAGTGCATTCAGTAACCACAAAAATAAGCTCTATGAAGAAGATAACACAGGAAACTGCGAGGAATCATGGGGTTCTAAAGGGTTCGTTTTATACATATTTCTAATTGTATTGGCTCCAAGGGATTTTTTTTCTGAGGCTAGTATGAATGAGTTGATTGCCAAATTCCTCTTCTGGAAGGTTTTACTGTGTGCTCTACTTTTATGCTGTGCTTCATGCCTTCACTAATATTAACTTCCCTAAATGTTTAAATTCCTTGATGTTGAGAGTAGAATTCTAGATCCCAGAGTCAGGCTGGCCAGAGGCTGGTAATGTCAGGGGTATAATAGATTAAAGGGGAGTAGGTCACAATCTGACAGGAGCGAGACATTCTGACTTACTGCTGCACTGTGAGATACTGTCCATACAGAAGCATGAGATTAGTAGGAGAAATGCAAAGACAGGATTTCTCAAGCAATGATTGAGAAGTATTCGATGGGTTTATATATTTGTCTGAAGAATATACATCATTCCATGCACCCACAGTAGTTTGTATCCTGATCATGTATGTAATATTTACACCAGAATGTTAAAATAAATATTAAAAATTTTGAAAAGAGGTAAAGAATGAAGAGACAAAATCAGGTCAAATTAGTAAAATTTATAGAAAATGCAAATACATACCAAATTATAACAAAAAACATGCTACATTACACAAACAGTTAATGAATAAATGAGTGAATAGAAAATTAAACAATTAAATAAATAATTACATAAATAGATGTGGTGGGTGAAGAGCAAGTGTCTTTAAAGAGAGATATAAGCACTGTTCATTGATGATGGAACATATAGACATGTTGATTGAGGTCATGGCAAAATGAATGAGATCTGTGTGACTCCAGAGTCTGAGCAGAGAGGCGCAGGGTCCAAGTCCAGGAGAGTCCCCTCCACTTTGGCTCAGGACTTACTCTTTCTTCTCACTCAATCTTGCCAGCAACTTGGCTGAGGAAGACAGGGCTCTCCAGACTTCTGCTCTGACCACCTCCCAGGCACAGGGGCTGTGTTTCTTCCCTCTCAGGTAGGCAGTGATCCTGTGGAAGTATTTCCTCACAGCCACCATGGAGTCTTCCTGGCTCAGGGGAGGTTCCTGCACCCCCACCTGCTGCATCACACAGGCCTGCAGGTCCCTGAGCTGCTGGTGGAGGCCAGTGCAGAATGTGTCTAGGAGGGTTGTCTCCCAAGCAGCAGATGAGTCCTTTGAGCTGAAGAGGATCAGTACCTGCTGGGTCAGCTCCTGCAGGACAGGGATGGCTTGAGCCTTCTGGATCTGCTGGGCATCCACCTTCTCCAGAGGGAATGCAAAGTCCTTTCTGTCCTTGAGGCAGGAGAGAGGGGAGCGTCTCCTCATTTGTGCCAGGAGTGTCAAGGCTCCCTTGTTGCTGAGGTTATGAGTCTGAGGCAGGTCACACCCCAGAGAGCAGGTAGTCCAGTAGCTCATCAGCACCAGGGCCATCAGGAAAGCCCAGGGTCTGGCCATTGTGGATGTTGCAGATGCTGTTGGTCCTCTGGGCTGTTGGTCCTGAACCTTCCCGTCTAGGTTCTCTGAAGACCCTGCTGTGTGCATGTGTCTTAAATAAGAGAAAGCTCTACTTTCCATTTTATGAATGTCCTCCCTTTTCTTCCCACATCCTTTTCCCTTTCTTTAAGTCATCCTCTGCTTGTGCCTGTCCTCTTTTTAGACTTTTTGTTTCCCTTCTGTTTGCATTTTCACTTATCCCCCCGACATAGTTTCTTTAGGGTTTATTCCTGAAATTGTCCTGGACAATTTATAGCACAGATATTCCTTACAGGTATGACATTACTCACATGTAAAAAAATTAAATCTTTTCTCTAATAATTGTATTGAAAAGTTACTGAATTTAATGCTGCAAATGAACTTTGTGAGTCATGTTTACTTCTTTATATTGTTATTTAAATTGTATTGTAAATTTTACTGCAAATTATTTTTTCTAAGTGTACATTAATGTTTTAATATTTTCAAATATTTGATGCAATGGCACGTTACAGTTAACATCTATATATGTTAATTAAGTGCTAAGAAATGGAGTCATATGCCATGATTCGCATATATCCATGGGAGGCCTGTTCATTTCTGAGTAGAAAGGGAGGAGGAGTGGATACCGGGTGGTTTTGAAGGGCACTGGCAATGAGAAACTTGGAGGAGAGGAGTGAGGTGAAAGTGTTGTCTGGAGGGACAATAAATAAATAACTTGAAAAGTGGGATCATTTTTATTCTAGCTTTCTTAATTTAGTTTGATATTAATTTATATGAAAGATTAAATGTGGTTTCTAGTATATATTAGGTATTTTTTTTTAATGATTAATCACGGGTTCTTATTGCCCAATGGTAAAGAGCTTCCTGATGAAGGCTGGAAAATTGATGTTGATCCTTTGAGCCAGTGGTGGGCGTGGAAAACTGATTTCTGGATGTTGTCCTCACTCCACGTACTTGTTGCTGCAGGAAATTTTTGGTTAACACACATACATGCATTCTGTGTGTGTGTGTGTGTGTCTCTATCACACACACACACACACGCAAAACATACACACCTGTATGTATATACTAAAGATCATAATGTATAGCATATACGTGTTTGTTCTAAAAGTCTCAGACTTATTCTTTGCACTGTTACATCTCTGTCCTTATGATTTACGGGATGCTGTCTCGGGCTGTGGGTTCTTTAGCTGGTTAGTGCTCCAGAAGAGCTTTCCTCAGAATGAGGAACAGGTGGGGGGTTTCTGTGCTGCTGCCATCGTGACTTATACAGTGAACGGAGCTTCTCTGATATTTCTCTCCCTCTCCATCCCTTCTTATGAAGCAGTTTTGGAGGTCATGGAGTTGTTCTTTGCAGTTCCTTCAAAGTCAGGATCAGTGCAGACATCACCCACTGTCCATCATTACTGCCCTGATGTTCTTCGACCAATAACAGTTACGCCTATATTGAGTGTAGTTTTTTTTTTTTCTGGTGTATATGAGTTTAGAGAATCTGACGCCAGCTGCTGGTATTTCCCCAGGTGCCTGTGACGTATTCAGTGGTGTTCGAGTCTATTCACACTCCCTGCAGCACAGCGGCACAGTGTCCTCAATCCCCTTCCTGTACCCCACTCCTGAGTGTGCTCACCATACCTTGATGACTTCAGTGCTCACACACAATGTGGCGTTTGCTTGGTTTTCAGCATCATAAATCCTAAAAGGTCGTTGCTCTGATTTTAGTGGATTCACTAGCCAGGCTTTTGTTTACAGCAGTGACCACATGGCCATGGATCAGAGTAATTTTGAAAGTGACCTAGATAGTCAATCCATTCCCAGACAAAACTTCAATGATTTTCTTCTCGACAACATCAGTCTTAACACCCCTACAGAAATAGGAAGCTGTAGGTAGCAGGACTGTAGAGGAGAAGAGCAATGCCCTTGGCGTCTCCGTGCCTGGTTTCTTACATCACTCTACTCCTCACAGAGGACAAGCGCATCCCTCCGTCCTCCAGAGAATCTTCCTCTTGTAATAGATGCTGCGTACAGACACGTACAAGTGGTCAATAGACAGAGAACAGGTGACTGAGACATGGCCAGTCTGGCTTTCCTGGATCCCGAGGTCAGCGGTCATTACACAAGAGGTCAGAGGAAGATGGCAATGCCCAGAGGCAGTTGATGACTGCAGCAAATCAGTGGTGTTGGCGCAGTGGAGCAGTCGCCTGTACCTGCTGATAGCAACTGTGACTGCACGCACAAAGTCTGAATATGATCAAGACAGACCAGACCCTTGTTTAAAGCAGGGAGGATGTCAGGAAATCCCACCCCTAGCAGAGGAGCTCTTCGGGGTGAAGGAGATTCAGTTATCCTCAGTAATGGGAGCCATGAGAGGTTGCACATCGTCCACAAGGTGGCAGTGTACCCGTGCACATTTGGCAGCAATAAGTGAACTCAAGGTTAAAAACAAAATAATAAGGAATAAAATTGAGAGGAACTAGCCTAGTAACTTTATAGTCATTTAACTTCCCTTGTTAGATTTGCTCCATGGGGTGTTTTTTGAGGCTACTATGAATGGAGTTTTTCCTGGGAAAGTTCATGTCATCTTGACGCCAGCTAGGGTCATGTGGGAAGAAGGAATCTTATTAGGGAAGATGTTCCTATAGAATCACCCTGCAGACGAATCTCTAAGCTATTTTATTAACTGATGACTGCTATAGAACCATCCATCCCACTGCAGGTGATCTCACCCCTGGACATGTGATTCTGTATGCATAGAAAGCACGTTGAGCAGCCGTGAGTCATCAAGGCAGTAGCCAGTGCTCCTCTGTGACTTCCATACCAGCCCCTGCCTTCAACTTCCTGCCCTGTTCTCAGTAGTGGAATATGCTGTGGATTTTAAATGAAAACAAACCCTTTCCACCCACATGTTGCTTTAGGTCATAATAGTTTATCACAGCAATAGAAGCCTACTCCAAGACAGGGCTGATGCCCATAATTTCAGTATTTCTCAGCGGTTACAGGAAGAGTCCTCATTAGTTGTGTGATATATTTTATTTTGACTTTATGATCTTACTAATATTTGTATAGAAATGAGTTTATCTGGTAGAAGTTGAGAGTCAAATGTTAGTTATCAGAGGACAGAGAAATCAGAGGGAAGTACAGTCTAGGAAGAGTTGGTCAAGGGGACAAAGGCACAGCGTGACACAAGCAACATGTTCTGACATCCTTCTGCAATGCTGCTGGCACACATACTGAGGAGTGATGAATAATAGAGAGAAGGAAGATTTTTCCCATTGATAAACTAAGACTATATGATGATTGTATGCACTCACCTCTTACGTTTATGCAGTGCACATTGCTTTCAGTATTATTTCTTACTGAGTCCAGATAGGTAATATTGATGGTGACCCAATGAGTTTAAAACCATCAAAAGCTTTTTCAAAGATCTAATGGCTGACAAATAAGAACAAACATGTATAGTCAAAAATTTATTGACTAGAGGAAATAAATTAACAATATTGGTTTGATACATTAAAGAAAATAGAAAATTCATAATATTATAAGGTAAATAAAATTATGTAAATAGTAAAACAGGAAAAAACAATATAAATAAATAAAACATTTGAATAAATAAACAAATGCCCTTACAAATAAATATAATAGAACCTAACATTATGCAAAATATGCAGGCAAACATAATCATTGATGTCAAAGTAAAAGATCTTGGGAAAGGCAAAATCTGCCAAGTGAGGTTCAGGGTCCTAGTCCAGGAGAGTCTCCAACACTTTGGCTCAGGACTTACTCCTTCTCTTCACTCAATCTTGCCAGCAACTTGGCTGAGGAAGACAGGGCTCTCCAGACTTCTGCTCTGACCACCTCCCAGGCACAGGGGCTGTGTTTCTTCCCTCTCAGGTAGACAGTGATCCTGTGGAAGTATTTCCTCACAGCCACCATGGAGTCTTCCTGGCTCAGGGGAGGTTCCTGCACCCCCACCTGCTGCATCACACAGGCCTGCAGGTCCCTGAGCTGCTGGTGGAGGCCAGTGCAGAATGTGTCTAGGAGGGTTGTCTCCCAAGCAGCAGATGAGTCCTTTGAGCTGAAGAGGATCAGGACCTCCTGGGTCAGCTCCTGCAGGAAAGGGCATCCACCTTCTCCAAAGGGAATGCAAAGTCCTTTCTGTCCTTGAGGCAGGAGAGAGGGGAGAGTCTCCTCGTTTGTGCCAGGAGTGTCAAGGCTCCCTTGTTGCTGAGGTTATGAGTCTGAGGCAGGTCACATCCCAGAGAGCAGGTTGACCAGTACAGGAGCTCATCACTACCAGGGCCATCAGGAAAGCACTGGGTCTGGCCATTGTGGATGTTGCAGATGTTGCTGGTCCTGAACCTTCCCCTGTAGGTTCTCCGAAGATCATCCTTTGTGCATCTGTCTTAAGTAGGGCAAACACTAGTTTCCACTTTCTGAATGCCCTCCCCTTCTCCACAATTCTTTTCACTTTTCTTCATTAATTCTCAGCGGTGTCTTGGCATTTTTCTCAACCATTTTTATTTTCATTACTGTTTTCTCTTTCATTGCTCTCCTAAACAAATCTGTATCAGAGGTTTTCTTGCCCTGAGTAAAATTGTCATTAACTGTTAACCACACATATGCATTCAACTTTTGATATTTACACACGTAATTCAATGATAAATTTCTTCTAAAACTTGTAAAAAAAAGATATTGAAATTCAGTTTGTAATTAAATTTTCTGTTGTCATTTATATCAAATACATACTTTTAAATTATAATTTAAGGTATGATGCAAATTCGCTATTTCTAAATTTATCATATTAATGTAATGAGACACTGTTTTTCTAATGTTTAAAAGAAAAAATACTTTTTCAAATTGCCCTTATTAACTTTAATACTGATTTATATGTATGCTTGATTTAATAATCACTGTATATTGGCTATTTATTCAATGATTGCCATGCCATCATGAGGTTTTAATATGTGAGGGTTTGCTGTCCAAGTTTCATGAGCTGAGTTTGATTCCTGGAACCCATGGTTGAAGCAGAGATCTGAGTCCTGTATTTTGTCCTCTGATCACCATATTCATGATGTGACAATCTTGAGGCTGCTCACACACACACACTCACACACACTCAAACACACAGATATACATACACACTCCCACACATACATACACACAAACATGCACACTCCACACCTAACACACACACACACACACACACACACACACTCCAGCATATCTGCATATAGACACACTGCATTACACACAAAAATGCCCATTCACATAAGCACACACACACATATATGCACACCCTCCCCCCACATAAGTATACATCCCTCCCACGAAAATGCACTAACATGCACATTTACACATTCTCACATGTACAAGCCCCCCACACTCAAACACACACATACATTTCCACACATATGTACACACTTGTGCACACACTCACACGCTGGTGAACAAACATCTACACTTACATACATGCTCTCTCTCTCCCCCCTCACACACACACACCTATAAACAGTGCTTGTGCATACACACACACACCTATAAACAATGCTTGTGCACACACACACACACACACACACACACAGTCATAATGAGAGTAATAAGAAGTAAATACCTCAAAACTAAGATTCCTGTGAGGGATTTTTCTTGAGTTGAAGTGGGAAGTGCCACTTCTTAACAAGACTTTGGAGGGGAAGGCACACCTTTTATCTGGATCTTTGAGGTGGGACCACTCACCTTTAACCCAGATCCTTTGAGATAGGAAGACCCACCTCTATGCTGAGGCACACCTTCTGCTGGAATCCCATAGAGGACATGAAAGAAGAAAGCTTTTGAACTTTGCCTGCTTGCTCTCACCTTGATCGCAAGCCCATTCCTTCACTGACATTAGAACCCACTTCTTCTGGACCCCAGCATGTTAGGAAGACCATGTAAGATGTCCAGCCTCACGGGGTGAATAAATCCATAAAGGTAAGGATCTGAAGTGTGACAAATGAAAGTTTTTGTTTTGAGATGGTATTACTCTTATTACTCCTCTGTATTATCGGGAGTGTGTGTGAGCATTGTGAATAGATGTGTGTGTATGTGTGTGGCAGAGAGCATGTCTGTGTGCGTGTGTCCACAGGTGTGTGTGCACCACTGTGTGTGTGTGTGAATTGATGTTTGTGTTTGAGTGTGTGGGTATGTGTTTACATGTGTGAAGGTATAAATGTGTAGGTGAGTGCATTTGTCTGGAGGAAATGTGTGCTTATGTGAGTGTGTTCTATGTAACAGTGTGAGGGTCTTTGTGTGTGTGCATGCATTGTGTGCGTGTGTAGACACAAGCTCTTGCCATGTGTAAATGTGCTCATTGGAGTCTGACTTACGAGAGTTTGTTTCTCCGTTTCAACCCTGGACTCAGCGCGTCAAGACTTGAACAGCAAGTCTTTTCACCTAGATACCTCATGATGGCATGGCAATTATTGGAAGAAAAGTCAAGATACACTAATGATGTAATGAACATCTTATGTAAATCAATATTAGAGTTAATGGAGGCAATTTGAAGTGTACCATTACATTGATACTTTTAATTTAGAAATAATTTGCATCACACCTTACATATGATTTAAATATTTATTTAAATAATAGAAATAAAACACAATTTAAGATCAATTTAAATAACTTAAATAAAATTTTGGGAGAAACTTTATCTTTAAAATAGATAAAATAGTGTAAGTTTCAAAGAAGGAATGGTCATCTGTGGTGTAATGGCTAATGACAACTCCACTGACAAACAGAAAAGTGCTGAAAACAGCAGCTTTCTGAGGGCAGCGGTGAAAGAGGAAGCAAAGATGACAACCAAAATGGTTTAGAAAAAAAATGTCTAGACAAAAGCAGAGGATGAGCTCAAGAAAGTGAAAAGACAATTGGAAAGTAAGGGGCGGGCATTCAGAAAACGAAAACCAAGGCTACACGATTTAAGACGAAGGCAGGAATGATGGTCTTCAGAGAACCTAGAGGAGAAGGTTCAGAACCACACAGCCCACAGGACCAGCAGCATCTACAACATCCACAATGGCCAGACCCTGTGACTTCCTGATGGTCCTGGTGCTGATGAGCTGCTGGTCAACCTGCTCTCTGGGATGTGACCTGAGTCAGACTGACAAAATCATGAACGAGACTCTCTCGATACTCCTGGCACAAAAGAAGCAATTCTCTCTTCCCTGTTGGAAGGAGACAAAGAACTTTCTCTGTCCCCTGGAGGAGATGGATGCCCAGCAGATCCAGAAGCCTCAAGTGATCCAGGTACTGGATGACATGACCCAGCAGAGCCTGACGCTCTTCTGCCTAAATAAGGCATCTGCTGCATGGGAGACAACACTCCTAGAGACATTCTGTAATGGCCTTTACGATCAGCTCAGGGAGCTGCAGTCCTGTCGGATGCAGCACGTGGGGATGCAGGAAATCCCTGTGAAGAAATATTTCGAGAGGATCACTGCCTACCTGAGGAAGAAGAAACACAGCCCCTGTGCTTGGATGGTGGTCAGAGCAGAAGTCTGGAGAGCCTGGTCTTTCTCAGCCAACTTGCGAAAAAGTTTGAACAAGGAGAATGAGTAAGTCCTGAGGAGTCTCCTGGGACCGGACACTGTATCTCACTGTTTAAGTTCTCCACTAAAGACTCTTGTTCATTTTGGCATGAATTCAATCAACCTGCCTAGCTGTTTCAGCAGAACAGAGACAATTTGGGTCTACATATGAAAGCATGTGTTCCTTCATTCTATTGGTGTATCCGTGTATGCATGTATTTACTCATTATATTATTTATATAATTTAAGTTATTTAAATTCAATCTTAAAGTTTTATATTTTCTTTAATGTAGCAAACCATCCTGTGCGATTAAATTATTTTGTTTTCTATTAAATTTTGCTGCATAGAACATTTTTTAATTTGTTAATTCTGTTATTTTCCAATTTTCTCAGTACTTTTAAGTGGATACTCTACACCATACAAATTATACAAATGAACACAAGGTCAAAAAATTGAGCAGGATCCATGTGTGCACAGCATAGTGTTTAGACAAACCCTGCATCTGTCCCTCTAATTCTCTCCAGGATGTAGTATTCTCTGTGTGTACAGTCAGCATGCTGTCCAGAATCTTGTCCCTGTCACATTGTGACTTGGTCCTCTTTGATGTAATGTTCACCAGAGTAATCCTCCCTCTGACCTCCCTGACCTCTGGTACCTTTCATCCACTCTAAACTTCTGTGAGTTTTGGGTTCTAAATATGAGTGAGATCATGTGCAGTGATATAAAATAGATCACAGAAAAATGATCAACTTGCCTGAATACCACAGCAAACATACCAAGAAGAAGTCAGTAAATCAACTCCATTCATAATGGTCTCAAAAATATACCTGCAATAAATCCCACCACGGAAGTGAAATGCCTCTGAAATTAATCCTCCCTCTCCATTTCATGGTTTTTTTCTCCTCTTTCTTCTCCTCCTCCTTTTCATCCTTCTTCTCTGTCTTAGTGCTTCTAGTTGTGCACAGGGGTATCTCCTGGAACCTTAGATAACCTCTCTTAGAGTCCCCACCCCTAAGGACAATGAATCTCTCTCTCAGAAGCCACCAGTTGCCTTAGTTCCTCGGCTACAAGTGGAATTTCCTGTGTTTTCCAAGCTGGGATGTTGTCTGGCTTGGTCTTGTTCATTCAGTCACAGCCACTGTCAGTTCATTTGTGCAGATACCGTGCTGGTCCAAGAACACTGCTTTGCTGTGGTCATGCACGGCCTCTGGATCTTGCAATCCTTCTGCTCCCTCTTCTGCAATGATCAGGACCAGGAAGTCAGCCCTTTATTTTCTGCTCTGTAACCACTTGTGGGTTTCTGTGTTCATTGCCATAGGAGGCTCCTGTGGTAGGGGTAGTAATCCCGCAGTAACCGTCTCTTAGACATGTAGCTGTAATTTGAAATCAGGTATGGTGACACTACCAATACAGTACTACTTTACTCTTTGGTATCTTCATGGGAGAAATAAAATTTGGTAACTTCTGGGAGAAATAAAATTTCTATTTTTATTTGGATTGTGTGATGGTTTAGATAGGAATGGCCCCATAGACTCATGTGTTTGAATGAGGATTGGCCATATTAGGAGGTGCAGCCTTGTTGGAGTAGGCATGGCCTTCTTGTTGGAAGTATGTCACTGTGAGTTGGGCTTTGAGGTCTTCTATGCTAAGACTAGGTCTAGTGTGAGAGACTCCTTCTGCTGCCTCTGGAACAACATGTAGAACTTTTGCTCATTCCCTAGTAGTGTGTCTGTCTCCATGCTGCCATGTTTCCCACCAGGAGGATAATGGACTACACCTCTGAAACGTTAAGCCACCCCCAATTAAATGTTTTCCTTTATAAGAGTTGGTGTGGTCATGGTGTCTCTTCACAGCAATAGAAACCCCAACTAAGACAGACTGCATTGAACATGAAGATCCCTTGGACATATAGAAACTTTCATAACAACATTATTGTATTTAATCAACATAGATCTTTCCCACTGAAATTAGTAGCTAATGTTGCTGCTACTGCTGCCACACTTGGATGATTCGCCAGCTCCATTCTTCAGCTTTCATTTCCAGAGACATCACGTTTTTTGGTTCACTGCCACAAAAGAACATCAGCGTTTTCTTTCTAGGAGAGTAGAAAAGAGAAAGAAAGCAGATACGGAGACTTCTACAATCAAATGAACATCTTAAGGACAGAAGACTTAATGGAAAAGTATAGACAGTTGAAACACTTAAAGCCACTGCTGTCTCTTAAAATAGCCTAAACATCTCTATAATGAGACACATTGGAACTGAAGATCAATCACGGAAATCAATACTCAATAAGGAATTGATGGCTTACAATTACTTTATATAGGGATCAGTGTCCTAGATCAACATTGAAAGTGGCAGTACATATAAACATATGCATTACACACGATGCACTGCTTAACAGCAGCACATACTATATATAATATTACACATATGTGTACACACAGCTTTCTTTCTGACACACTGCCAGTACCTCCCTGCTTTCCAGACCCCATTTTTCAGCCTCGTAGCCCCGGTTTCCTCCTCCCTGATGTGGAAAGCCCCAGTGTGTGCTCCTCATTCTCTCCTCATTAACCAACTCTGTTCAGTATACAACCGTTATCTCTTACATCTGGATTTCCGGTGATTACTTTCTTACTGAAAACGCATAACCTGAAGTGAAACAAAAAGAGAAACAACTCGAGGTTTGTAAAAAGTTCTCGAGGGAGGGAATTGTCTCACATATTTGGAACTGAGAGTGTTCTTCTCATGACCTAATGATATCTATGGCTGAGAGAGAGAGAGAGAGAGAGAGAGAGAGAGAGAGAGAGAGAGAGAGAGAGAGAGAGAGAGAGAGAGAGAGAGAGAGAGAGAGAGAGAGAGAGGAGGGGGGTGGGGAAAGGAAACTGAGCAACTCTGGCCTACAGAGATAACGATCGCCCCCTTTTGGCAATTGCCTTCTAAGAAGTAACAGCTTCACTCTGGCATGTTTTCCGGAGATTTCTGCTTCCTAGTAGAGTTTTCTCCTCGGGTCAAATGGGCTTTTCCTCAGAAGAATGGACATCTGTTTGGAAGATTTGATTCCTTCCACTTCTTATCTGAGGGGGGGGGAGCATGCTCCCAGGTTCACTCTGGTCATGTCTTCTGGACAATGGACAGCTCAACGTGCACAAATAGTTAGAAGAGATTTTTTTCCCTCTAACCTACTGTAAAGGAAGTTCTCTGGAGGAGGAAGTTCTCCGGAGAAGTAGCTGTTTACAAACCAGCTCCATGTCTGACCTCACATTGTTTTGAGCAGTATGTAAAGCATTTGGAATGCAGCTGAGCAAACCATGCCCCAGCCAGGAAGGCTGTAGCTTAGTGTCAACCCATAGAAGAGCTCCTTCACCTGCTCTTCTGCCTACTGAGACCGGCAACAATGGGCTTGGTAAATGCACTGACCTATGACTGTCTTGATGTGTGACTTCAAAAGTTTGGGTTGCCTCTTCCACAATAGAACACATCACTTGGGGTAACACAAATCTGTATTCTACACCACGGTCACTCACAACTAGGTGTTTAATCGGCGTGGAATAAGCTAGTTCTTATTTTTACTGGAGCAAGGTCTGTGTTTTGCAGGGGCACAGCTCAACAGCTCAGAGCATCTCAACCCATCAGCCCCTTTGCAGGACACATGGAGAGAGAAAGACAATTCCCATCTGTAGATACAGATGCCAAGGAAATCTTAGAGGTTCATCAATTCCTTCCTAAGAGTAACTTGTCAGTTATCCCCCCGACATAGTTTCTTTAGAGTTTATTCCTGAAATTGTCCTGGACAATTTTTTTTTCCTCATGGTTTATTTTTTTTTTTATATTTAAAAATTTCGATCTCCTTCCCTCCTCCTCCCCCCTCCCTCCCCTCCTCCTCCCCCTACCCTCCCCTCCTTCTCCTCCTTCCCTCCCCTCCCCTTCACCCATACCTCCCCTCCCTCCCTCTCAAGGCCAAGGAGCCATCAGGGTTCCCCATTCTATGCTAAGACCAGGGTCCTCCCAACTCCCCCCTGGTCCAGGAAGGTGATCGACCAAGCTGAGAAGGCTCCCACAGAGCCCGTCCATGCAGAAGAATCAGAGCCCAGAGCCATTGTCCTTTGCTTCTCAGTCAGCCTCCGCTGTTGGCCACATTCAGAGAGACGGGTTTGGTCGCATGATCCATCAGTCCCATTCCAACTGGAGTTGGTGATCTCCCATTAGTTCTGTCCCACCGTCTCCATGAGTGAACGCACCCCTCTCGTTCCTGACTTTCTCCCTCATGTTCTTGCTCCTTCTGCTCCTCATCAGGACCTTGGGAGCTCAGTCCAGTGCTCCAATGTGGGGCTCAGTCACCTTCCCCATCTGTTGCCAGCTGAAGGTTCCCTCACGGTCCTGACTTTCTTTCTCATGTTCCCTCTCCTTCTGTTCCTCATCAGGACCTTGGGAGCTCAGTCCGGTGCTCCAATGTGGGGCTCTGTCATTTTCTTCATCTATCGTCAGGTGGAGGTTCTATGGTGATATGCAAGAAATTAATCAGTATGGCTATAGGAACTGGCCTTTTCAGGCTCCCTCTCCTCAGCTGCCCAAGGGACTAACTGGGGGCATCTCCCTGGAAACCTGGGAACCCCTCTAGGGTCAAGTCTCTTGACAACCCTCAGGTAGCTCTTTAAATTAGGATATATGCTTCCCTGCTCCCATATCCACCCTTCCTATATCCCAAGCACCCCATTCCTCCGAGCTCCCCCCGTTCTTCCCTACACACTTTTCTCTCCCCATCTTCCCTTGGCCCAGTCTTGCCCAACCCTCAAGTTCCCAATTTTGCCTGGCGATCGTGTCTACTTCCAATATCCAGGAGGATTACTATATCTTTTTTTGGGAGTTCACCTTCTTATTATCTTCTCAAGGATCCCAAATTTATAGGCTCGATGTCCTTTAATTATGGCTAGAAACCGATTATGAGTGAGTACATCCCATGTTCATCTTTTTGGGTCTGGGTTACCTCACTCAGAATAGTGTTTTCTATTCCATCCATTTGCCTGCAAAATTCAAGATGTCATTGTTTTTTACCGCTGAGTAGTATTCTAGCATGTATATATTCCACAGTTTCTTCATCCATTCTTCCACTGAAGGGCATCTAGGTTGTTTCCAGGATCTGGCTATTACAAATAATGCTGCTATGAACATAGATGAGCATATGCTTTTGTTGTATGATTGGGCATCTCTTGGGTAGATTCCCAATAGTGGAATTGCTGGGTCCTGGGGTAGGTTGATCCCGAATTTCCTGAGAAACCGCCACACTGCTTTCCAAAGTGGTTGCACAAGTTTGCATTCCCACCAGCAATGGATGAGTGTACCCCTTACCCCACAACCTCTCCAGCAAAGGTTATTATTGGTGTTTTGGATTTTAGCCAATCTGACAGGTGTAAGATGATATCTCAAAGTTGTTTTGATTTGCATTTCCCTGATAGCTAGGGAGGTTGAGCATGACCTTAAGTGTCTTTTGGCCATTCGAACTTCTTCTGTTGAGAATTCTCTGTTCAGTTCAGTGCCCCATTTTTTAATTGGGTTAATTGGCATTTTACCGACTAGTCTCTTGAGTTCCTTATATATTTTAGAGATCAGACCTTTGTCAGTTGCAGGGTTGGTGAAAATCTTTTCCCAGTCAGTAGGCTGCCTTTGTGTCTTAGTGACAATGTCCTTTGCTTTACAGAAGCTGCTCAACTTCAGGAGGTCCCATTTATTCAATGTTGCCCTTAAAGTCTGTGCAGCTGGGGTTATGCGTAGGAAACGGTTCCCTGTGCCCATTTGTTGTAGAGTACTTCCCACTTTCTCCTCTATCAAGCTCAATGTGTTCAAATTAATATTGAGGTCTTTAATCCATTTGGACTTGAGTTTTGTGCATGGTGATAGATATGGATCTACTTTCATTCTTCTACAGGTTGACATCCAGTTATGCCAGCACCATTTGTTGAAGATGCCCTCTTTCTTCCATTGTGTACTTTTGGCTCCTTTATCAAAAATCAGGTGTTCATAGGTTTGTGGTTTAAGATCCGGGTCTTCTATACGATTCCATTGGTCAACTTCTCTGTTTTTATGCCAATACCAAGCTGTTTTCAATACTGTAGCTTTGTAATAGAGTTTGAAGTCAGGGATGGTAATGCCTCCAGAAGAACCTTTATTGTATAAGATTTTTTTGGCTATCCTGGGTTTCTTGTTTTTCCATATAAAGTTGATTATTGTCCTCTCAATCTCTGTGAAGAATTTTAATGGGACCTTGATTGGGATTGCATTGAATCTATAGATTGCTTTTGGTAGAATTGCCATTTTTACTATGTTGATCCTCCCAATCCACGAGCAGGGGAGATCCTTCCATTTTCTGGTATCCTCTTTAATTTCTTTCTTCAAAGACTTAAAGTTCTTGTCAAATAAATCCTTCACTTCCTTGGTTAGAGATACTCCCAGATATCTTATGCTATTTGTGGCTATTGTGAAAGGTGATACTTCTTTAATTTCCGTCTCTGCTTCCTTATCCTTTGTGTATAGGAGGGCGACTGATTTTTTGGAGTTGATCTTGTAACCTGCCACGTTACTGAAGGAGTTTATCAGCTGTAAGAGTTCTTTGGTGGAGTTTTTGGGGTCGCTTATGTATACTATCATATCATCTGCAAATAATGAAAGTTTAACTTCTTCCTTTCCAAATTGAATCCCCTTGATTCCCTTATGTTGTCTTATTGCTATTGCTAGAACTTCAAGCACTATATTGAAGAGATAAGGAGAGAGTGGACAGCCTTGTCGTGTTCCTGAATTTAGTGGGATAGCCTTGAGTTTCTCTCCATTTAGTTTGATGTTAGCTGTCGGCTTGCTGTAAATAGCTTTTATTATATTTAGGAATGACCCTTGTATCCCTACTCTCTCCAAGACCTTTATCATAAAAGGGTGCTGAATTTTGTCAAATGCTTTTTCAGCATCTAATGAGATGACCATATGATTTTTTTCCTTCAGTTTATTTATATGATGGATTACATTGATAGATTTTCGTATCTTGAACCAGCCCTGCATCTCTGGGATGAAGCCTACTTGATCGTAATGGATAATTTTTCTAATGTGTTCTTGGATTCGGTTTGCCAGTATTTTATTGAGAATTTTTGCGTCAATGTTCATGAGTGAGATTGGCCTGTAATTCTCTTTCTTGGTTGAGTCTTTGTGTGGTTTAGGTATCAAGGTGACTGTAGCTTCATAGAAGGAATTTGGCAGTGACTCTTGTGTTTCTATATTATGAAATACCTTAAGGAGTATAGGTATTAGGTCTTCTTGGAAGTTCTGGTAGAATTCCGCATTGAAACCATCTGGTCCTGGGCTCTTTTTGGTAGGGAGGTTTCTGATAACAGTTTCTAATTCTTCGCGACTAACAGGACTATTTAGAGCATTTATCTGGTCCTGGTTTAACTTTGGAATATGGTATTTATCTAAAAAACTGTCCATTTCTTTTACATTTTCCAATTTTGTGGCATACAGGCTTTTGTAGTAAGATCTAATGATTCTCTGAATTTCCTCTGTGTCTGTGGTTATGTCCCCCTTTTCATTTCTGATCTTATTAATTTGCGTGTTCTCCCTCTGCCGTTTGATTAGTTTGGCTAAGGGTTTGTCAATCTTGTTGATTTTCTCCAAGAACCAGCTTCTTGTTTCATTGATTCTTTGGATTGTTTTCTGTGTTTCTATTTTGTTGATTTCTGCCCTGAGTTTGATTATTTCCAGTCTTCTACTTCTCCTAGGTGAGTCTGCTTCTTTTTTTTCTAGAGCTTTCAGGTGTGCTGTTAAGTCACCAATGAGTGCTTTCTCCGTTTTCTTTAAGTGGGCACTTAGTGCTATGAACTTTCCTCTTAGCACTGCTTTCATTGTGTCCCATAGGTTTGAGTATGTTGTGTCCTTGTTTTCATTAAATTCAAGAAAGACTTTAATTTCTTTCTTTATTTCTTCCTTGACCCAGGTGTGGGTCAGTAGTTGACTGTTCAGTTTCCATGAGTTTGTGGGCTTTCTGGGGGTAGCATTGTTGTTGAATTCTAATTTTAATCCATGGTGATCTGATAAGACACAGGTGGTTACTAATATTTTTTTGTAACTGTGGAAGTTTGCTTTGTTACCAAGTATATGGTCAATTTTCGAAAAGGTTCCATGAGCCACAGAGAAGAAGGTATATTCTTTCCTATTTGGGTGGAATGTTCTATAGATGTCTGTTAAGTCCATTTGGTTCATTACCTCCATTAAGTCTTTCAATTCTCTGTTAGGTTTCTGTCTGCTTGACCTGTCCATTGGTGAGAGAGGAGTGTTGAAGTCTCCAACTATTAGTGTGTGTGGTTTGATGGCTGCCTTGAGTTCTATAAGTGTTTCTTTTACATAAGTGGGAGCTTTTATATTAGGGGCATAGATATTCAGGATTGAGACTTCATTCTGATGGATTTTTCCTGTTATGAGTATAAAGTGTCCCTTTCCATCTCTTCTGATTGATTTTAGTTTAAAGTCAATTTTGTTGGAAATTAGTATGGCCACACCCGCTTGTTTCTTAGGGCCATTTGCTTGATAAACCTTTTCCCAACCCTTTACTCTGAATAGGTGTCTGTCTTTGTGGTTGAGGTGTGTTTCTTGTAAACAGCAAAATGTTGGATTCTGTTTTCGTATCCAGTCTCTTAGCCTGTGCCTTTTTATAGGTGAATTGAGTCCATTGATATTAAGTGATATTAATGACCAGTGGTTGTTAACTTCAGTCATTTTTAGTAGTAGAGTTTGTGTGTTTCCCTTCTTCTAGTTGTGCTGGTGAAGGGTCGCTAGAAGCCTGAGTTATTGTGGGCGTTGTTGGACGCCTTGGTTTGTGATTTTCCTTCTATTACTTTCTGCAAGGCTGGATTTGTGGCTGCGTATTGTTTAAATCTGTTTTTGTCCTGGAATATCTTGTTTTCTCCATCAATGGTGAATGCAAGCTTTGCTGGGTATAATAGTCTAGGCTTGCATCCATGTTCCCTTAGTGTCTGTAGCACATCTATCCAAGCTCTTCTGGCTTTCATGGTTTCCATTGAGAAATCAGGTGTAATTCTGATAGGTTTCCCTTTATATGTTACTTGACCTTTTTCCTTTGCAGCTCTTAATATCTGTTCTTTATTCTGTATGTTTTGTGTTTTGATTATTATATGGCATGGGGATGCTTTCTTTTGATCCAGTCTATTTGGTGTTCTGTAGGCTTCTTGTACCTTCATAGGAACATCCTTCTTTAGGTTGGGGAAGTTTTCTTCTATAATTTTGTTGAATATGTTTTCTGGGCCTTTGAGTTGTAATTCTTCTCCTTCTTCTACCCCAATTATTCTTAGGTTTGGTCTTTTCATGGTGTCCCATATTTCCTGAATGTTTTGTGTTAAGAATTTGTTAGATTTGTTTAGTTCTTTAATCTGTGAGTTTATTTCCTCTATTGTATCTTCAGAGTCCGAGATTCTTTCTTCCATCTCTTGTATTCGGTTGGAAATACTTGTCTCTGAAGTTTCTGTTCGTTTACTCAGAGTTTCCATTTCCAGTCGTCCCTCAGATTGTGTTTTCTTCAATACCTCCATTTCATTTATCAGGTCTTGTACTGTTTCCCTTACCTGCTTGATTGCTTTTTCTTGTCTTTCTTGTTTTTCTTGGGTATCTTTGAGAGATTTATTTATTTCGTCTACCTTTTTGTTTGTCATCTCCATTTCTTTATGGCAGTTTTTTACCTCCTGTTTAAGGTCCTCTATTATTTTCATAAAGTACTGTTTAAGGTCGGTTTCTTCTATATCTTCTGGGGTAGGGTATTCAATTCTTGTTGTTTCGGGATGTCTGGCTTGTGGTGATGTCATGTTGCCTTTCATGTTGTTGGAGGAGCTCCTGCATTGGCGCCTGCCCATCTCTTCCCTCAAAAGGAGCCCGGAGGCGTTTGGTGTCCTAGACCAATCTTTGCTGTGACTGAAACTGGTTGGATCTCCCCAGTGCCAGAGGAGGACCTATTCCTTGCGTCACAATCTGAAGAAGCCCGCACTCCCTTGCAGGAATCCTCAGACCTGCCTGGAGGCCAGAGTCTGACCCCTTTGGGTGGATGGCCTTAGAACAGGAGCAGGACACCTGAGAACACTAGGGAAAGCTTGGGAGACACAAGCCTGCAGAGGGAAGTGGGGATAGGGGGTCTGTGCTCTCTTCCAGGGCAGGTTGCCCCAGGGTCCGCATTCACTCACCAGTTCAGATGGAATGTCAGGGCACAGGATCAGGGATTCCAGGCAGCCCAGGGTCGCAGCCCAGACAAAAGGGCCAAGGTGGGGGCAGGGCGGGATGGAATACCACACAACGAACCTGGCAGCACAATCTGAAGGAGCCCGCACCCCTCCGCAGGAATCCTCAGACCTGCCTGGAGGCCAGAGTCTGACCCCTTTGGGTGGATGGCCCTGTCCTGGACAATTTATAGCACAGATATTCCTTACAGGTATGACATTACTCACATGTAAAAAAATTAAATCTTTTCTCTAATAATTGTATTGAAAAGTTACTGAATTTAATGCTGCAAATGAACTTTGTGAGTCATGTTTACTTCTTTATATAGTTACTTAGATTGTATTGTAAATTTTACTGCAAATTATTTTTTCTAAGTGTACATTAATGTTTTAATTTTTTCAAATATTTGATGCAATGGTACGTTACAGTTAACATCTATATATGTTAATTAAGTGCTAAGAAATGGAGTCATAGGCCATGATTCGCATATATCCATGGGAGGCTGTTCATTTCTGAGTAGAAAGGGAGGAGGAGTGGATACCGGGTGGTTTTGAAGGGCACTGGCAATGAGAAACTTGGAGGAGAGGAGTGAGGTGAAAGTGTAGTCTGGAGGGACAATAAATAAATAACTTGAAAAGTGGGATCATTTTTATTCTAGCTTTCTTAATTTAGTTTGATATTAATTTATATGAAAGATTAAATGTGGTTTCTAGTATATATTAGGTATTTTTTTTAATGATTATCCACGGGTTCTTATTGCCCAATGGTAAAGAGCTTCCTGATGAAGGCTGGAAAACTGATGTTGATCCTTTGAGCCAGTGGTGGGCGTGGAAAACTGATTTCTGGATGTTGTCCTCACTCCACGTACTTGTTGCTGCAGGAAATTTTTGGTTAACACACATACATGCATTCTGTGTGTGTGTGTGTGTGTGTGTGTGTGTGTCTGTCTCTCTATCACACACACACACACACGCAAAACATACACACCTGTATGTATATACTAAAGATCATAATGTATAGCATATACGTGTTTGTTCTAAAAGTCTCAGACTTATTCTTTGCACTGTTACATCTCTGTCCTTATGATTTACGGGATGCTGTCTCGGGCTGTGGGTTCTTTAGCTGGTTAGTGCTCCAGAAGAGCTTTCTTCAGAATGAGGAACAGGTGGGGGGTTTCTGTGCTGCTGCCATCGTGACTTATACAGTGAACGGAGCTTCTCTGATATTTCTCTCCCTCTCCACCCTTTTTATGAAGCAGTTTTGGAGGTCATGGAGTTGTTCTTTGCAGTTCCTTCAAAGTCAGGATCAGTGCAGACATCACCCACTGTCCATCATTACTGCCCTGATGTTCTTCGACCAATAACAGTTACGCCTATATTGAGTGTAGTTTTTTTTTTTTTCTGGTGTGTATGAGTTTAGAGAATCTGACGCCAGCTGCTGGTATTTCCCCAGGTGCCTGTGACGTATTCAGTGGTGTTCGAGTCTATTCACACTCCCTGCTGCACAGTGGCACAGTGTCCTCAATCCCCTTCCTGTACCCCACTCCTGAGTGTGCTCACCATACATCGATGACTTCAGTGCTCACACACAATGTGGCGTTTGCTTGGTTTTCAGCATCATAAATCCTAAAAGGTCGTTGCTCTGATTTTAGTGGATTCACTAGCCAGGCTTTTGTTTACAGCAGTGACCACATGGCCATGGATCAGAGTAATTTTGAAAGTGACCTAGATAGTCAATCCATTCCCAGACAAAACTTCAATGATTTCCTTCTCGACAACATCAGTCTTAACACCCCTACAGAAACAGGAAGCTGTAGGTAGCAGGACTGTAGAGGAGAAGAGCAATGCCCTTGGCGTCTCCGTGCCTGGTTTCTTACATCACTCTACTCCTCACAGAGGACAAGCGCATCCCTCCGTCCTCCAGAGAACCTTCCTCTTGTAATAGATGCTGTGCACAGACACGTACAAGTGGTCAATGGACAGAGAACAGGTGACTGAGACATGGCCAGTCTGGCTTTCCTGGATCCCGAGGTCAGCGGTCATTACACAAGAGGTCAGAGGAAGATGGCAATGCCCAGAGGCAGTTGATGACTGCAGCAAATCAGTGGTGTTGGCGCAATGGAGCAGTCGCCTGTACCTGCTGATAGCAACTGTGACTGCACGCACAAAGTCTGAATATGATCAAGACAGACCAGACCCTTGTTTAAAGCAGGGAGGATGTCAGGAAATCCCACCCCTAGCAGAGGAGCTCTTCGGGATGAAGGAGATTCAGTTATCCTCAGTAATGGGAGCCATGAGAGGTTGCACATCGTCCACAAGGTGGCAGTGTACCCGTGCACATTTGGCAGCAATAAGTGAACTCAAGGTTAAAAACAAAATAATAAGGAATAAAATTGAGAGGAACTAGCCTAGTAACTTTATAGTCATTTAACTTCCCTTGTTAGATTTGCTCCATGGGGTGTTTTTTGAGGCTACTATGAATGGAGTTTTTCCTGGAAAAGTTCATGTCATCTTGACGCCAGCTAGGGTCGTGTGGGAAGAAGGAATCTTATTAGGGAAGATGTTCCTATAGAATCACCCTGCAGACGAATCTCTAAGCTATTTTATTAACTGATGACTGCTATAGAACCATCCATCCCACTGCAGGTGATCTCACCCCTGGACATGTGATTCTGTATGCATAGAAAGCACGTTGAGCAGCCGTGAGTCACCAAAGCAGTAGCCAGTGCTCCTCTGTGACTTCCATACCAGCCCCTGCCTTCAACTTCCTGCCCTGTTCTCAGTAGTGGAATATGCTGTGGATTTTAAATGAAAACAAACCCTTTCCACCCACATGTTGCTTTAGGTCATAATACTTTATCACAGCAATAGAAGCCTACTCCAAGACAGGGCTGATGCCCATAATTTCAGTATTTCTCAGCGGTTACAGGAAGAGTCCTCATTAGTTGTGTGATATATTTTATTTTGACTTTATGATCTTACTCATATTTGTATAGAAATGAGTTTATCTGGTAGAAGTTGAGAGTCAAATGTTAGTTATCAGAGGACAGAGAAATCAGAGGGAAGTACAGTCTAGGAAGAGTTGGTCAAGAGGACAAAGGCACAGCGTAACACAAGCAACATGTTCTGACATCCTTCTGCAATGCTGCTGGCTACACATACTGAGGAGTGATGAATAATAGAGAGAAGGAAGATTTTTCCCATTGATAAACTAAGACTATATGATGATTGTATGCACTCACCACTTACGTTTATGCAGTGCACATTGCTTTCAGTATTATTTCTTACTGAGTCCAGATAGGTAATATTGATGGTGACCCAATGAGTTTAAAACCATCAAAAGCTTTTTCAAAGATCTAATGGCTGACAAATAAGAACAAACATGTATAGTAAAAAATTTATTGACTAGAGGAAATAAATTAACAATATTGGTTTGATACATTAAAGAAAATAGAAAATTCATAATATTATAAGGTAAATAAAATTATGTAAATAGTAAAACAGGAAAAAACAATATAAATAAAACATTTGAATAAATAAACAAATGCCCTTACAAATAAATATAATAGAACCTAACATTATGCAAAATATGCAGGCAAACATAATCATTGATGTCAAAGTAAAAGATCTTGGGAAAGGCAAAATCTGCCAAGTGAGGTTCAGGGTCCTAGTCCAGGAGAGTCTCCAACACTTTGGCTCAGGACTTACTCCTTCTCTTCACTCAATCTTGCCAGCAACTTGGCTGAGGAAGACAGGGCTCTCCAGACTTCTGCTCTGACCACCTCCCAGGCACAGGGGCTGTGTTTCTTCTCTCTCAGGTAGGCAGTGATCCTGTGGAAGTATTTCCTCACAGCCACCATGGAGTCTTCCTGGCTCAGGGGAGGTTCCTGCACCCCCACCTGCTGCATCACACAGGCCTGCAGGTCCCTGAGCTGCTGGTGGAGGCCAGTGCAGAATGTGTCTAGGAGGGTTGTCTCCCAAGCAGCAGATGAGTCCTTTGAGCTGAAGAGGATCAGGACCTCCTGGGTCAGCTCCTGCAGGAAAGGGCATCCACCTTCTCCAAAGGGAATGCAAAGTCCTTTCTGTCCTTGAGGCAGGAGAGAGGGGAGAGTCTCCTCGTTTGTGCCAGGAGTGTCAAGGCTCCCTTGTTGCTGAGGTTATGAGTCTGAGGCAGGTCACATCCCAGAGAGCAGGTTGACCAGTACAGGAGCTCATCACTACCAGGGCCATCAGGAAAGCACTGGGTCTGGCCATTGTGGATGTTGCAGATGTTGCTGGTCCTGAACCTTCCCCTGTAGGTTCTCCGAAGATCATCCTTTGTGCATCTGTCTTAAGTAGGGCAAACACTAGTTTCCACTTTCTGAATGCCCTCCCCTTCTCCACAATTCTTTTCACTTTTCTTCATTAATTCTCAGCGGTGTCTTGGCATTTTTCTCAACCATTTTTATTTTCATTACTGTTTTCTCTTTCATTGCTCTCCTAAACAAATCTGTATCAGAGGTTTTCTTGCCCTGAGTAAAATTGTCATTAACTGTTAACCACACATATGCATTCAACTTTTGATATTTACACACGTAATTCAATGATAAATTTCTTCTAAAACTTGTAAAAAAAAGATATTGAAATTCAGTTTGTAATTAAATTTTCTGTTGTCATTTATATCAAATACATACTTTTAAATTATAATTTAAGGTATGATGCAAATTCGCTATTTCTAAATTTATCATATTAATGTAATGAGACACTGTTTTTCTAATGTTTAAAAGAAAAAAATACTTTTTCAAATTGCCCTTATTAACTTTAATACTGATTTATATGTATGCTTGATTTAATAATCACTGTATATTGGCTATTTATTCAATGATTGCCATGCCATCATGAGGTTTTAATATGTGAGGGTTTGCTGTCAAAGTTTCATGAGCTGAGTTTGATTCCTGGAACCCATGGTTGAAGCAGAGATCTGAGTCCTGTATTTTGTCCTCTGAACACCATATTCATGATGTGGCAATCTTGAGGCTGCTCACACACACATACTCACACACACTCAAACACACAGATATACATACACACTCCCACACATACATACACACAAACATGCACACTCCACACCTAACACACACACACACACACACACACACTCCAGCATATCTGCATATAGACACACTGCATTACACACAAAAATGCCCATTCACATAAGCACACACACACATATATGCACACCCTCCCCCCACATAAGTATACATCCCTCCCACGAAAATGCACTAACATGCACATTTACACATTCTCACATGTACAAGCCCCCCACACTCAAACACACACATACATTTCCACACATATGTACACACTTGTGCACACACTCACACGCTGGTGAACAAACATCTACACTTACATACATGCTCTCTCTCTCCCCCCTCACACACACACACCTATAAACAGTGCTTGTGCATACACACACACACCTATAAACAATGCTTGTGCACACACACACACACACACACACACAGTCATAATGAGAGTAATAAGAAGTAAATACCTCAAAACTAAGATTCCTGTGAGGGATTTTTCTTGAGTTGAAGTGGGAAGCGCCACTTCTTAACAAGACTTTGGAGGGGAAGGCATACCTTTTATCTGGATCTTTGAGGTGGGACCACTCACCTTTAACCCAGATCCTTTGAGATAGGAAGACCCACCTCTATGCTGAGGCACACCTTCTGCTGGAATCCCATAGAGGACATGAAAGAAGAAAGCTTTTGAACTTTGCCTGCTTGCTCTCACCTTGATCGCAAGCCCATTCCTTCACTGACATTAGAACCCACTTCTTCTGGACCCCAGCATGTTAGGAAGACCATGTAAGATGTCCAGCCTCACGGGGTGAATAAATCCATAAAGGTAAGGATCTGAAGTGTGACAAATGAAAGTTTTTGTTTTGAGATGGTATTACTCTTATTACTCCTCTGTATTATCGGGAGTGTGTGTGAGCATTGTGAATAGATGTGTGTGTATGTGTGTGGCAGAGAGCATGTCTGTGTGCGTGTGTCCACAGGTGTGTGTGCACCACTGTGTGTGTGTGTGAATTGATGTTTGTGTTTGAGTGTGTGGGTATGTGTTTACATGTGTGAAGGTATAAATGTGTAGGTGAGTGCATTTGTCTGGAGGAAATGTGTGCTTATGTGAGTGTGTTCTATGTAACAGTGTGAGGGTCTTTGTGTGTGTGCATGCATTGTGTGCGTGTGTAGACACAAGCTCTTGCCATGTGTAAATGTGCTCATTGGAGTCTGACTTACGAGAGTTTGTTTCTCCGTTTCAACCCTGGACTCAGCGCGTCAAGACTTGAACAGCAAGTCTTTTCACCTAGATACCTCATGATGGCATGGCAATGATTGGAAGAAAAGTCAAGATACACTAATGATGTAATGAACATCTTATGTAAATCAATATTAGAGTTAATGGAGGCAATTTGAAGTGTACCATTACATTGATACTTTTAATTTAGAAATAATTTGCATCACACCTTACATATGATTTAAATATTTATTTAAATAATAGAAATAAAACACAATTTAAGATCAATTTAAATAACTTTTAAATAAAATTTTGGGAGAAACTTTATCTTTAAAATAGATAAAATAGTGTAAGTTTCAAAGAAGGAATGGTCATCTGTGGTGTAATGGCTAATGACAACTCCACTGACAAACAGAAAAGTGCTGAAAACAGCAGCTTTCTGAGGGCAGCGGTGAAAGAGGAAGCAAAGATGACAACCAAAATGATTTAGAAAAAAAATGTCTAGACAAAAGCAGAGGATGAGCTCAAGAAAGTGAAAAGACAATTGGAAAGTAAGGGGCGGGCATTCAGAAAACGAAAACCAAGGCTACACGATTTAAGACGAAGGCAGGAATGATGGTCTTCAGAGAACCTAGAGGAGAAGGTTCAGAACCACACAGCCCACAGGACCAGCAGCATCTACAACATCCACAATGGCCAGACCCTGTGACTTCCTGATGGTCCTGGTGCTGATGAGCTGCTGGTCAACCTGCTCTCTGGGATGTGACCTGAGTCAGACTGACAAAATCATGAACGAGACTCTCTCGATACTCCTGGCACAAAAGAAGCAATTCTCTCTTCCCTGTTGGAAGGAGACAAAGAACTTTCTCTGTCCCCTGGAGGAGATGGATGCCCAGCAGATCCAGAAGCCTCAAGTGATCCAGGTACTGGATGACATGACCCAGCAGAGCCTGACGCTCTTCTGCCTAAATAAGGCATCTGCTGCATGGGAGACAACACTCCTAGAGACATTCTGTAATGGCCTTTACGATCAGCTCAGGGAGCTGCAGTCCTGTCGGATGCAGCACGTGGGGATGCAGGAAATCCCTGTGAAGAAATATTTCGAGAGGATCACTGCCTACCTGAGGAAGAAGAAACACAGCCCCTGTGCTTGGATGGTGGTCAGAGCAGAAGTCTGGAGAGCCTGGTCTTTCTCAGCCAACTTGCCAAAAAGTTTGAACAAGGAGAATGAGTAAGTCCTAAGGAGTCTCCTGGGACCGGACACTGTATCTCACTGTTTAAGTTCTCCACTAAAGACTCTTGTTCATTTTGGCATGAATTCAATCAACCTGCCTAGCTGTTTCAGCAGAACAGAGACAATTTGGGTCTACATATGAAAGCATGTGTTCCTTCATTCTATTGGTGTATCCGTGTATGCATGTATTTACTCATTTTATTATTTATATAATTTAAGTTATTTAAATTCAATCTTAAAGTTTTATATTTTCTTTAATGTAGCAAACCATCCTGTGCGATTAAATTATTTTGTTTTCTATTAAATTTTGCTGCATAGAACATTTTTTAATTTGTTAATTCTGTTATTTTCCAATTTTCTCAGTACTTTTAAGTGGATACTCTACACCATACAAATTATACAAATGAACACAAGGTCAAAAAATTGAGCAGGATCCATGTGTGCACAGCATAGTGTTTAGACAAACCCTGCATCTGTCCCTCTAATTCTCTCCAGGATGTAGTATTCTCTGTGTGTACAGTCAGCATGCTGTCCAGAATCTTGTCCCTGTCACATTGTGACTTGGTCCTCTTTGATGTAATGTTCACCAGAGTAATCCTCCCTCTGACCTCCCTGACCTCTGGTACCTTTCATCCACTCTCAACTTCTGTGAGTTTTGGGTTCTAAATATGAGTGAGATCATGTGCAGTGATATAAAATAGATCACAGAAAAATGATCAACTTGCCTGAATACCACAGCAAACATACCAAGAAGAAGTCAGTAAATCAACTCCATTCATAATGGTCTCAAAAATATACCTGCAATAAATCCCACCACGGAAGTGAAATGCCTCTGAAATTAATCCTCCCTCTCCATTTCATGGTTTTTTTTCTCCTCTTTCTTCTCCTCCTCCTTTTCATCCTTCTTCTCTGTCTTAGTGCTTCTAGTTGTGCACAGGGGTATCTCCTGGAACCTTAGATAACCTCTCTTAGAGTCCCCACCCCTAAGGACAATGAATCTCTCTCTCAGAAGCCACCAGTTGCCTTAGTTCCTCGGCTACAAGTGGAATTTCCTGTGTTTTCCAAGCTGGGATGTTGTCTGGCTTGGTCTTGTTCATTCAGTCACAGCCACTGTCAGTTCATTTGTGCAGATACCGTGCTGGTCCAAGAACACTGCTTTGCTGTGGTTCATGCACGGCCTCTGGATCTTGCAATCCTTCTGCTCCCTCTTCTGCAATGATCAGGACCAGGAAGTCAGCCCTTTATTTTCTGCTCTGTAACCACTTGTGGGTTTCTGTGTTCATTGCCATAGGAGGCTCCTGTGGTAGGGGTAGTAATCCCGCAGTAACCGTCTCTTAGACATGTAGCTGTAATTTGAAATCAGGTATGGTGACACTACCAATACAGTACTACTTTACTCTTTGGTATCTTCATGGGAGAAATAAAATTTGGTAACTTCTGGGAGAAATAAAATTTCTATTTTTATTTGGATTGTGTGATGGTTTAGATAGGAATGGCCCCATAGACTCATGTGTTTGAATGAGGATTGGCCATATTAGGAGGTGCAGCCTTGTTGGAGTAGGCATGGCCTTCTTGTTGGAAGTAGTGTCACTGTGAGTTGGGCTTTGAGGTCTTCTATGCTAAGACTAGGTCTAGTGTGAGAGACTCCTTCTGCTGCCTCTGGAACAACATGTAGAACTTTTGCTCATTCCCTAGTAGTGTGTCTGTCTCCATGCTGCCATGTTTCCCACCAGGAGGATAATGGACTACACCTCTGAAACGTTAAGCCACCCCCAATTAAATGTTTTCCTTTATAAGAGTTGGTGTGGTCATGGTGTCTCTTCACAGCAATAGAAACCCCAACTAAGACAGACTGCATTGAACATGAAGATCCCTTGGACATATAGAAACTTTCATAACAACATTATTGTATTTAATCAACATAGATCTTTCCCACTGAAATTAGTAGCTAATGTTGCTGCTACTGCTGCCACACTTGGATGATTCGCCAGCTCCATTCTTCAGCTTTCATTTCCAGAGACATCACGTTTTTTGGTTCACTGCCACAAAAGAACATCAGCGTTTTCTTCCTAGGAGAGTAGAAAAGAGAAAGAAAGCAGATACGGAGACTTCTACAATCAAATGAACATCTTAAGGACAGAAGACTTAATGGAAAAGTATAGACAGTTGAAACATTTAAAGCCACTGCTGTCTCTTAAAATAGCCTAAACATCTCTATAATGAGACACATTGGAACTGAAGATCAATCACGGAAATCAATACTCAATAAGGAATTGATGGCTTACAATTACTTTATATAGGGATCAGTGTCCTAGATCAACATTGAAAGTGGCAGTACATATAAACATATGCATTACACACGATGCACTGCTTAACAGCAGCACATACTATATATAATATTACACATATGTGTACACACAGCTTTCTTTCTGACACACTCCCAGTACCTCCCTGCTTTCCAGACCCCATTTTTCAGCCTCGTAGCCCCGGTTTCCTCCTCCCTGATGTGGAAAGCCCCAGTGTGTGCTCCTCATTCTCTCCTCATTAACCAACTCTGTTCAGTATACAACCGATATCTCTTACATCTGGATTTCCGGTGATTACTTTCTTACTGAAAACGCATAACCTGAAGTGAAACAAAAGAGAAACAACTCGAGGTTTGTAAAAAGTTCTCGAGGGAGGGAATTGTCTCACATATTTGGAACTGAGAGTGTTCTTCTCATGACCTAATGATATCTATGGCTGAGAGAGAGAGAGAGAGAGAGAGAGAGAGAGAGAGAGAGAGAGAGAGAGAGAGAGAGAGAGAGAGAGAGAGAGAGAGAGAGAGAGAGAGAGAGAGAGAGGAGGGGGTGGGGAAGGAAACTGAGCAACTCTGGACTACAGAGATAACGATCGCCCCCTTTTGGCAATTGCCTTCTAAGAAGTAAAGCTTCACTCTGGCATGTTTTTCCGGAGATTTCTGCTTCCCTAGTAGAGTTTTTCTCCTCGGGTCAAATGGGCTTTTTCCTCAGAAGAATGGACATCTGT
This sequence comes from Arvicola amphibius, assembly GCF_903992535.2. Lineage (NCBI taxonomy): Eukaryota > Metazoa > Chordata > Mammalia > Rodentia > Cricetidae > Arvicola > Arvicola amphibius. Next base: position 118,279 of record NW_024582332.1, read on the forward strand.
TTGGAGATTTGATTCCTTCCAATTCTTATCTGAGGGGGGGGAGCATGCTCCCAGGTCACTCTGGTCATGTCTTCTGGACAATGGCCAGCTCAACGTGCACAATAGTTAGAAGAGATTTTTTTCCCTCTACCTACTGTAAAGGAAGTTCTCTGGAGGAGGAAGTTCTCCGGAGAAGTAGCTGTTACAAACCAGCTCCATGTCTGACCTCACATTGTTTTGAGCAGTATGTAAAGCATTGGAATGCAGCTGAGC